>NW_020216106.1:0-12604 GCF_003070985.1 Temnothorax curvispinosus | reverse complement strand
ATTCTATCACGTAAAATACGATAAATCGCTCGAAATATTCACTTTCTAATGAGCTTGCCATATATATATAAACAGAGACGGAAATAAAAGACTCTAGTCAGCTCATCTCGTTTTTCACTAAACAAGGACAAAAGTCGGAGATTCGGACAACGGCGGCAATAAAGTGTGTAACGCAGACATATCATGCGATTATATTGAAATGCAGTTCCTTGACGACGGCTAGTAAAATAAATCAATATATACGCCGGTACCCTTTCTTCATTTTTTACTCTCCCTCAGGAGAGGCACGCGATAAAAGCGTCTATCTTTCCCATAAACTTAGCAAGCCGACCTCTCATTCAGGGAGGCGGTGATGCGCCTCCGTTTCTACTTAAGACGAACATAATATCCCTGACATAATAACGATGACTCTGCCTCCGATATAATAGCGATAATAACGATCGCCCCGGCCAAGTCGATCTTGCTGTATAATGAAGCCTAAAGTAAAAGAACTTAAAAGCCGCTAACTTGGTTTAACAGCGTAGAGAACAAGAAGTAAAGTCATTTCCTTAGGCAACGTGAATCGCGTGGTTCCAGGCACGGCGTTGTGGGAACCGATTCACCTGGCTCACCTGGCTGACATAGCGATGGTCTGGTTACTGCCAGCCAGTTATCTCTCGCCGCTATTCGCTGACTGCAATATTTTACAATTCAATACCCCTTTCTTCGGAACTTGAAGCTTCACTTTTTACGCCGTCTAGACCAAAAAGAGCACTTGTTACACCAAAGACACGCTCTATGTAGGATACGATTAAGCGTCAGTTTTTGTATGCAAATCTACTTTCGCTAAATCTTTTAACGTTATTTAAAGGACAGGCGACACAATAGCAAAGTGTTTTATGGTGAGCTTTGGGACGTTTGTTGCTTAGAGATTACAGAGAATTGTTAAGCAGTAAATGAATACTTTGTCGTAAATATTTTTCTTTTTTACTGAGACTCATCGGAAAGTTTTTCCCCATATTAGCTTCTCATTTTCTACGATAGACAGAAACTATCCTACATAACTCCATGAATCACGATCGACCGTCAAGGAAAGAAAATAGTGTTATATATAAATAAGTTTATAAGAATAATTTAGTTTTAAGCACCTATAGTTCAATAATTATTACATAATTAGTTATGTAAGTAAAATCGCAGTTGCATGCAAACAGATCTATAACAGTCGGAGCTACTCTCTCGTATAGCTTCACGAATTTGTTAAACAGATAAGAGGCTGTTTTACACAAACAGAATAAATATAACCGAGGTGCGATACGCATTGCAGAAATGACGCCGTCAGCGGGGTCAGGGTTGGCAAAGTTGATTTTGCGTGATGCCGGTTAATGATTACATCGAGCGCGGTATTGTATGCAGTCATGTACTTGGAAGTATCGAGAAATTCGGTTAAAAAAAAAAATTGTAGAACGTAATCGAAACGGAACGTCTTCCATGCACGCTTTTTCAAACAATTGCGGAAACGTGTTCTTGGAGGAAAGAGCATCGAGTCGCAAAATATAAAAACGCGAACACGGAATTCTCGTTACCGTTGTTAAATTCTAGGATTTCAACTGACGATCCATAAGTCAAGTGACAGTTTGCTTCGAATTCTGAGAAGACTGTATGAAGATTTTCAGGCAATGTCGGATATATATGCGCTTGTATGCCTAACTCGTTTAACCGCCAACCCATGACGCATTTTCCTTGTAATTCTCGGGCACTCGGGATTTACGATGCATACATCCGATTTCGATGTGCGTTGCGTAACGGAGAAGAGGCCACCCGAGGCTCGTCGATTGCCCGTCCGCTCTTCTCGAAACAACACGGCCGGAGCGAGCGGGCAGGCGGATATACGATACCGACATTGTATCTAATCTCCTCTGCAACGCGACGAGCAAATACAATATTCCAGAAGGCGATACTTTCGGCGCGTATCGACATACCGGCTATTTGACCGTTCGTTCAGTTAGTGCTATCCGGAGTCTCGTCGCTCGACAATAAACCACCGTCTTTCTACGAAAATATCTGAAAGAATCGCGCAGAGTGAAGAACATCGTACGTTATAATTTTCTCTCTTTCTTTCCTTCATTTTTTTCCTCGACAGTCGATATCTCTAATTCGGTTGGTATTCTTTTGACGCGGCGTATCATCCTCGGCGAAGGAAGTCGAGGATCGAGAGGAGATATGCGGTTCCGATCGCCAGCATTTTTACTCCTCTGCGTCGTTTCGCTCGCGACGGCGCAGGGAATCAGCGAGTGTCGACAGGATGCCGACGACGAGCTGATCTGGGAATATGACGTCAGGAGACCGCACCGAACTGGTGGTTATCAAGTGCGTTTACGATCATATCGGAAATCGTGTCCTGTTAATTGTACCTTTCGGATCTAGATCCACTTGTTGACAGTTATCTTAATCCATTCACGAAGGTTTCTCGATTGTAACTAGGAGGTAGAGGCGGATTACGGACCGACGGACGCGAGAATCACGTGCATACGTTTCAACTCGCTGTCCGATGATGATAACGGCGCAGCATGGGTCACCGCCGGCGGAATCGGTCACGACTTCGTCAAACTCAAGTTCAGGTCGAAGTACTCGCGAGGGCTCCACTACAGAGTCCTGGTTTATGGACGGCCCACCCTGAGAAGAGGTTCACCATAGCGTCTTTGATGGCTATCCTCATAAATTCTTGGTGTCTCGCATTAGTACTTAATTCCTCATGTTTGGATGCGTAATACATTATATCTTTCTAAGTTCTCAATTCTTTCTTTAATACTGTTAAATCTATCATATGTAGTAGTGCGGTAAAGCCATACGTATGTCTCAATGGAGAGATTAAACATCACGCGCTTCCGCATCTGTCGATACTCACAAATCCGCCCACTTAAATATATTTACAATCCACGTTGTCTCGGTTTTCATCCGGAGCGGCGTGTCGCACGAATTTTCGACACTGACATCCGCGCAATAAATCTGTAGATAGATTTACCACCGTTGTAATTCAGGACGTTAACCCGTCGCGTGTCCCGATAATACTGACAGAAATGGAACCGCCTTCTGACAGGAAATAGAGCCTCCTCCGATAGTAAATCTATCTCCTATCATTTTAAGGTTTTACTTCTGACAAGAATAATAAAAATATAAACTCAAGCAATTAGCCGCACATTTTTCTAATTTACAATGTTCGTTCTCTGCTCGCGTAATTAGGCGAAGGTAGATTTAGTCTCGCGCATGTGATAACGTAATAAATCTTACTACACGTAAAACATCCCTTAAGGAGGTTGTCTCTTAAGGAGAATCTTTAATTTCAGGAAAAAAAAGTTAATTCTGAAAATTGGAAAATTAATTTTTATGGTCCGTAATCAAAAGACAATGGTGGGAGTTAATATATCATTTCACAAGTTGAAAACTTAGTTTTGCCAGGAATTGATGGGAGGGGAGGGATTATCGTATTCCGAATGCACGGTACCATGTAACCTATATATCCCTTGTGGGTCAAATTCCGAAAACAAGCTGACGTGACCACAGCGATAAGCAGAACCCGCGTCGGGTTCCACGTGGAAAGGCGCGGGGACGATTCTCCAGATTGGGAAAGCTTAATACGAGCCAACTCCCCAGAGAGGGGTGTACCATTCGCGGATTGCCTCCATCGACAAGTTTCGAAAGAAATATATTTTCCCTGCGTGCAGGAAATAATTACGTGATCGAACATGCGAAACGATATCCGTTCCTTCGGGCAATTACACGAAAAGAAAGTTTTGATCAGCTAGTCCGGGTAGGCGAGCACGTCGAGCGGTATCCGGAAGACAGAAAGATTACCTGTTCATCGGGATATTCGAAGACATTTTCGATATCTATTTATTCCTTATACTTTGCAATTGAATTCTCTCATTTTACGAGCGACAGCTTTAAAATAATTAAAAGCTTACTTAAAGACAATTTTTTACCGAAAGAAAAAGAAAGGCAGAGAGGCAAATGAAAAACATGTAATTCTGCAAGCAAAGTTGTAATTTCATATTAATTATTATATAAGTTATTATTATTAATTAGTGTTAATTACGTGTCTTCTCTATGAGTATAAAAATGATCATATTCTACAATCATAATGCTGTAAAACATATATTAAATATATAAATATATGTTCTAAAAATTATCGGTACTTTTTTCCATTTCTTGCCTTAATCCCTTATATGTCAATAAAGAAAAAAATATATTATAAATAACAATTTTTGATCACAAATAACAAACGTTCATTCATCACGTCTATCATTATATATAACACTTTAACTTATTTATTTATAATCTTTTTAAAATTATTTGAAATTTTAAAATTATTTGAAATTTATCCTTTTAAAGCGATCGATATGCAGTTACAATCACAAAACTGATAAGCTATCAAGTTGAACGTTCTGTCCGTTTACGCGTAACCAGGTAGCAAATTTCGACTTCTCCCGGCTCTAATGTTCACACCACGTCTACATTGCTCAGCCCTCGTTCACCGCGTACGCGGGGGGATACATGTGCCGGGACACCCTCGCGTACGGCACCCCCGTCCCCGTTGACTTGCGGGAACCGCGTTCAGGCGTTCGTGGGTGCCGCGCGCGGCACGCGATCCTGCCACCCGCGGTGGGATCCCCTGCGGGAACAAGACGGCAGAAGCGTCGCGACGCCGATTCGTCGACGGCGCCTCAGTGAAGTCCAGCCGTCCGTGGCGAACGCAAGCGACCGCACCCCCGCTGTTAGCCCCTGAGAAGCCCTGAGGAAACCGTACCGCCGCCAGCTGTCCTCCCTCGTCGCCGAAGAAAGCGCTCGCATCCAACTTCTTTTGCGAGAAATCATCGTGACACCAATTCGAACATCGAAATATCCTTTAAAGATGCCGCGGGTGAGTTGTACTAATGGTTCTTTTATCTTTTGGCATCAACTGTTATTAATATATATTTTTTATTAATTATTAATTATGTATTAATAATTTTTAATAATATTTTCCAATAAAGAATACTCTGAAGCTTTCTAGGTCAAGATGTTATTGAATATATAAATAAGTTATTGAATTGTCAAAAAGAGATCTGTTGTTTTAGATTTTTATATGTTTCTGCATTTGAAATAAAAAAAATAAGCGTATTTTCTCAGGTTTCAAGAGAAGTGTGACGAAATAAGTAGGTAGCAGAAAGCGCAATTAAAATCGATTACCGTCTTTTATTATACATTGTAATAATACCTGCTTTTATAAAGCATTATGTTGTAGAAATTAACAAGGAAATGCTGAACCTTTTGACATTTAAACAATTGCATTTGTCACGAAGTAAATAAAATAATTCTATTTTTTCATAATTACACATCTATATTTTTAATAACTACGTTCGTAATTTCGTTAGTATTAACACGATATATAAGCATTTCATGTTTTCCAAGTTTCTATCTAGATTGAACCGTCTGATCTAAAGACAATTGAACCCTCGATTAAACATGGATTTCCAATGCCTAATTACGTACGCCATCCTTATCGCGCAATTGATCGACCAAGTCTTCAAACAAGCGGTTAGTCCTGTAAGGTTCAGTTAAGCGCTCGCTGAGAGCGTAGAAATGAAATCGTTAGCAACATCGGTTAACTAGTTCCACGCCAGCGAGAGTTGATTGACTCCTTTCATTATCTCGAACCGCACAAACACTGGTGGAGATCCTATTACTGTCTGATTCCCTCACGATTCAACTAATATAAGAACGTAAAATCTAATTAATTATAAAACTTTGATTAATAAAATAATTATATATATTTTTATTGCCTATTCTTCGAGATTTTATATTCTTCGCGTGTAGTGTGAAAAATAATTCTTATATTTATTCGTTTGTACAATGTACAAATGTGAAAGAATACTTTTTTAGTACTATTTTCTTTAAATTGACAATATTTAAAAAAAGTTGAAGTAGATTTTTGGAGTTTCTTCAAAGGAGCAATTTTTTCCTAAATGAAAAAAAGTATTGTAATCAACAAAAATTATAATTAATAAAAATTAATAGGTAATTTCATTTTCAATTATTAAAATTTTAAACTTTTTTGATCCGATAATAAATGTTGATGCAAATCTTTAATAATATCCTTGATCGTAAAATCGAGAGTGACCACTGGACAGTTTTACAGAGTATGACGCATTCGTTGTGAAGAGGGGTGTCGACGTAAAATCATAATAATCTATTCATGAACTGGGGTTCATTCTGTCATGTGTTGCAACCTCATTCACCAGTCACATATGTATTTGCTACATATGTTCTCGATACATCATACATGCTACATGCACGAGATAAAAACGTTTTTAGAGACGTATTCCACACTTAGCGCACAATTCTCAGCACTTGCTAAAAGCTAAGCGCATCTGCTCTGTGCCTATTTTTTATTGGACAAATAAATTAAATATTTACGCGTCGTGTCATATTTAGCGAAGATTCTTTATTGGGCGAAGACACATATATGATTCTTTTTTCTTCCTCGCGATCGTTACAACATCATCATTGATGAGTCTCGCAATTAAATACGAATCTTTCGAAAAAACGGGCCTCAAATCATGTTTCATTTTCTATAATGATAAAGTAAATGCGCATATGTCGTACATTGCGTGGTATTTACTCACATGCGTATACTACACGAAATGCAAACCCAATTGCGCACTTTAACACGCGTGCACTGACACACTCAGCACGGTGTGAGAAGCTCGATCGATATGACAACATACGCGACAAAGTATACAATATTCTCTGTAACACCGTTTTTCCTCGAGGGTTTTGCAGGACTCCAATAAGCCGATCTCATTGTAAGAATTTCTTTCGCGATCGAAATCGCACAGACTTTTATAAATATCGAATGCGCTTTAGTTTGAATCGCAAAATACGTTATCTGCATATATCCGTGATTTGCATAATTTCGAAAATGCTGCGGTTTACAGATCACTGCGGGCAATGTCCATCATCGTTATATAAATTGTATCAATTGCGCTGATGCAACATTTCAATCAACATTCAAGTCAAATAAGCAAAAATGTTTAATTTTATATACACACATGCACACGTATATTTACATATACACAGAATGATGTCTAATTCATATTTTTTTTATTATTTTTAATTTCTTACGATTTCTTATTTTCACGATTAATCATGTGATGTCATTTTAGCACATTAGACTTCGGATTTTAATCACTGGACATTGACCACGAGTAATTTCCGCGTATAAGAAATGAAGAAACAGTTTTGCTTTTCCCATTTTTTTCTCATTTATTCGGGACTTCACGTCGGAATGACGAAATTGTGCCAATAGTGCAGCAAAATCCGTAAATAAACGAATGAAATCGATTATAACGGCACTGGATAAAAATCGAAGTCATTAATAGAAGTGCTTTGAAATGTTATTAGAAAATCCAAAAGCGCGGTTATCGTAAGGACACTGTGTAACAAAATCACGTTTCGCGCACGATACATCTAACATATGCAGCATAGACATTTTCCGTAATCTCTTATTTTTTCCTTCGGTACAGCAAGCGATAGCAATGCCATCGCAAAATGTTTTGGAATATGTACAAAGATTACTAAGTTCTCTAAGAGCATGTCTCGGTTTTATAATAATATATGATGATCTCTTAATGAAGTTCGTGACACATTTACGATAACGTGAAACAAGAATTGGTGCAATCTGCACATGATCAAGGGCAAAGATAGGCCATCCATTACAAAACTGTCGCAAATGTCCGCATGTCGATGTGAATTCTCTCACGTTGCGATGCGGACGTAGGCCATTATCCCGGCCCGTTCGCGTCGTATTATCTATACTTTCCTCATGCTCGATCAAGAGAAACTAACCAAACTAGCCGAAATCAGCGCTTTCCGATTCGTGCACAACAGAGCTACGTGACTTTCGTCGAGGCCTTCGGCCTTCACATTTTTTTACGTGAAATTTCTCGGTATCGCATTCTCGACTTTGTCCCGTCTCGACGGAAACGGAAAGGGAACAAGAGTTAACGGGAAAAAAAGAGGAAGGAGAAGGAGAACATAGACGCATGCATGGACTCCACCATTCTGTTAAAAATCCATACACACTTCTCCAAAGGCGTGTTTATCGGGTCGCGGGATGGAACGAGAAGACCGAGAGAAAGAGGGAAAAGACGATACAGTCTCGCTGACCCACGAAGCCATATAGTCTGTAAAAACTTATACTTGTCAGCTAGATACGGGCAGGCAGACACGGCTCGATCCGCCTCGATTGCTGCCCCTCGATGAGACCTCGGCGACATAAATTCCTTGACAGAAAAAAAAAAACAGAAACAGATTCCGTAACAAAGTTGGAATTACACACGTATATTTCTCGCGTTGAAGCGACCTTCCTACGACGCGGCTATCAAACGGCACGAGGGCTGCGAGTGATCGGACTCAAAAACCGATATTTTTTGCGTATCTTTCTCTTTTTCGTAAAAAAATGCTATTGCCTACGAGATACCGCCTATCATGAGACACATAATAAATGAAGACGCCTCTCCAGTCTGGGTCGCTATTGATACCGAAACAAAGTTTTGCACTTTGAATCTGACATTTCCGCACTTCATTTGTCACTCGTGACAAATACGATTATCTGAAATTATTGTTGATCTCAAAGTCCAATGTTAAACTACGTTCCGCACGACATGTGCGCCTCCAATAAACGGGAGCTAAACGATGGGACATGTTTTATAATTGTTCATATTTATATCAGTCAGCGATATAAGGGAGTGCCGAAAAGAGATATTTACGCGTTTTCTTCTGAAATAACTATGCGAGGAGAGAAACCGTCGCTGCAAAACGCTCTACTCGAAGTTATTTCGATCTTGTAATACGATGACTTTTAACAACTTTAAACGATCATAATTAGATTGTCCTCAACATCGTTAGGTAAATCGAAAGAAGAGCCGAAATGACCGGCTCTTCGTTCCCTCTCATTTTCCACGGTCTTTCCCAGAGAAGTTGAATCCCCCTTTCGGGGCAAAGCGTTTTAACTCGAGTACGGCACGAGTCCGTGTCTAATTTTTTTGTCTTCCCTACGAAGGGCCTTTAGTATCTGGCATCTGAGCGAATGGGAAGTAGAAGAAGCTCGAGCCCACTGCCAGGCACTGAATGGCACCAATCGATATATGCCCAACCTGGTCCGCCAGGATATCACTGGCGAATATATACCGCCGGCTCGACTTCCCGTACGAAGACACTTCCACTGTACGACTTTAAGTTGTCACGATGGCTTAAATGTACCGCGTGAACCGGCGAAACATTACAGTCTCCACATATGAGTAACGTCACCCTCGAATGGACTTTGTCCTACGGATCGAAGCCTAATGATTTCTGCGTGTTCATCCTAGATTGTAGTTTTCGAAGCGTTCAGTAACCTGGCGCGAATATCAATCGCACGTCACGTGTTTTATGTATTATTGTTTGCGTCATGGAAAGACGTTTGAATACATCTTGGTAGACATTTTTCTCACGCGAAAGCTGTATCAAGTTTCCAAATCACAGAAAATCTTTTGAAAACTGCGTCTCCACAACGGGCACGTAAAATCTATTGAACCCTCGACGATTATTAGAGGTTGCCTTAAATGCCATTAAAATTTACGATATCCCGTTATGGACAATAATTTATTTAGAACAATGCTGAGAAAGGCACGAAGGGTGAAGTCGATCGATTCGATTCTATGGGTAAATCTTACGACGTACGGTTCCGCAGCCATTTATTCGCGCGATCGTACACGGTTACCAACACCTCATGAGAATTTAGCAGCTGGGTTAACAACTGCCGCGAGATAAACCGCAGGTCCGGTTCATGCATTAACATCGCGTTCCACCGCTACTAATATATACATTCCAAACCGTTGTAATGATCATAAAGCGGACGTCTGCCTTGACAAACTATACAATTGTCTGATAATTAACAATGATCACTGACATTATCAAAACTATACGTTCTTGCCATGCATTCTTTTTACCTATTATTAATATTATACTCCGAATTGCAAGCATTGCAATAGCATGAAATTAATTAATTTAAAGCAAAATTTGATTATATATTGTAATATCAAGAAACACGATTATTTAATTTACGCCGCATAATATTAATTTTGTGTATTTCATTCTCGAGTTAATTCCTACATATGTTTTACATGCACTATAACCAACGCGTGTGAAAGCTAAAAAAATAAATTTGACATTATCTCGGCAATGTGTTCACCCAAAAACGATTGAGATATAAGATGCAATAGCGGAGACAAAACACAGAAAATATATAGAACTACTTCGCCAATTTGTTTCGTCTTCGTATTACGATAATGGCGTATTTTGATAGCAAAGACTGCCTTCGTGCTGCAATCAATAAATAAGCTGATATCGTAACTATAAATGTGTTAAAATACATGTCGGCGGTCACGGGTTCAACTATTAGAAGCTGATAACGATCTACAAGCGAAAAAAATCAAACCGAACGGATGCAGATTAGTCCTGTTGCGTTTTATCAGCTTAATTAGTCTTAATCTATTCAAAATATTCTCAAATGAGAAAACAATTCTACAGTCAAGGTCAATTACAATTACGACGATAAGCTCGAACTCGTAATTTGTTAAAAATTCAGAAAAATATCAATTACAGAATTCTCCGTAAAAGATGCGTCAAATACGTAGGAAATATTTGAAATAATACTTAGAAGATAAATTGTGCAGTTTTCGATTAAAGCAAAAATATGAAATAGCGCGCTATTCAAATTAATAGAATAGTATATTGTGCACCAAGTAGCGAAAGTAGCGTTTTTCAGACGAGTGTGAAGTTTGCCGTCCGAGCCAAAGGCGAGGGCGGCAAATCACACGAGTCTGAAAAAGCTTCCGCCCCGAGGTGCACACCATATTTTTCACAATATTTTTATGGAAAGTTCGACTTCAAGAAGCATTTCAGCTATATTGCAATAATTTTATGACGTTGTTGCAATATAGTTGAAATGTTTCTTGACCTTTCTCGCTTAATCGGAATGTAATTGCTGAAAAGAATTGAAAATTATTCCCTACCTACGTTTTAACTAAGTCCCTACCTACGCTTATTTCTCCACGCTTCCCTACGCTAAAACTCACCGACCCTGATGTGCAGCAGCGGAGCTGTATCTGCAACGTTGCTACGATGATTCTGTAACAATCAAACATACAATCCAAATTAGAGCAGAAAAGAAAGGAGACAGTCAGTATTTCGAAAAATAATTACCAAACGTAAAACACCGAATTCTATATTTTAATTCGTTAAACGAATTTAATAAAAAAATCACGTTTAATTTCTTAAAAGTATACTCTATTTACTGAACACAAGAATTTTAAATAAAATTTTAAAAATTAAACTCTTTTTTAATTTCTACTCTCTGGCTAACTTTACTATTCGATTGAAAAACCGATTGGTTAAACTATCCGCGAAAAACACAATATGTATAAACCAATTATATTTACCGCATGTTGTTCCGCCGGCGCCTGATGCTTCTCCCAGGCCTCCACTTTCTTTCACGCTGCTCGAGGTGTCCCTCGTGTTTCCTCGATGCCAAGCTGATGCTCCTTCCTGCGCGCGCGCGTGGATATGTTCTGTAACATAAAAATAAACAAATCGATTAAATAATTGTCACGCGCATCGAACATCTTATTCGTTATTCCGATTAATGTTTTCCTAAATTACTTCTTCGAAAAAAGTCTCTACGTTAGAATCAACTTGAATCAAATTTTTCCATTTATTTCTTTTTACTAATTTATATTTCGAAACACGGTTTAATGTAGCAACTAAATAAAAACAAACAAAAAAAGAGATTCTATAATATCTTTAGAAAAAATAAAAAATAACACTTACCAGAAGTATTAGTACGCCGATGCCCGATGCCTCTCCTAGGCCTCCACCTCCTCTCAGGCTGCTCGAGATGGCCATCGTGTTTTCTCGATGCAAAGCTGATGGTCCTTCCAGCGTGGATATTTTCTGTAACATAAAAATAATCGAATCGATTAAATAATTGTCACGCGGATTGAACATTTTATTCGTTATTCAGATTAATACACATTCAATTTACTTCTTCGCAAAAAGGTCTCTACGTTAGAATCAACTTGAATTAAATTTTTCAAATTATTTCTTTTTACTAATTTATATTTTAAAACACGGTTTAATGTAGCAACTAAATAAAAACAAACGAAAAAAGAGATTCTATAATATCTTTAGAAAAAATAAAAAATAACACTTACCAGAAGTGTTAGTACGCCGATGCCCGATGCCTATCCTAGGCCTCCTCCTCCTCTCAGGCTGCTCGGAATGTCAGCTACGCAGGATTCCCTCGTTGCTCCGATGTCACGTTCAGCGTCGCTATTTTCTAAAATATTCAAATAAACGATTCGATTAAGTAAAGACAGAAGAGATAGAAAATTTTTGGACATAAGTAACATAGTACGTAAAAATCAATTACACTCACCACTTTCTTTCAGGCTGCTCTGGCCGCAAAATCCACCTTCACCTTCGGGTCAAATAGGAGTCTCGAGCCACATTGAGACTCGTGGCAATGCAAAGAAAAATCAAGAAGCCA
>NW_020216105.1:0-1776 GCF_003070985.1 Temnothorax curvispinosus | reverse complement strand
CCTTAAAATACATGACTTTAACTTCATTCAGAAATTTTTATGCAATAAAATAGTCAATAGCGTCGTTACAGTACATACTTAAAGACACTGGGGTATCTCATACCCCCAGTGCGCTTTACGTAATTTTTCGGAGGTATCGATAAATGCGTGCATATATCAATAAAAGTGCATTCAGAATACGAGCCTATATTTTTATGCAGCGATATAATTTCATAACCATTTGTAAAAATGGGACGATTACGATAACTGTGGCCCCTTGATTTGACGATAATTTCTGGTAGTATTTTTTACACTGAACAAAAAATGATTTAGATTTTATGGGGTTAATTGTTCTAGTTTTTGAGATATACAGTGTTAAAGTTAAAAAAAATAATATGAATTTTTAAATAATACTTTAAGGGGTAAGGCCACCTTGCGCGTGAATCAATTTCGGGATTTTTTTTAAAGAGTATAGTAAATGTTATCGAATTTTCGTAAAAAGGACTTTATAAAACCTGCCTTGAGGTACAAAAATAAATTTTTTCAAAAATTTTTATTAAAAAATGGCGGCTCCAGAACCAGACTCCGACGACGCCATGTCCAAAACGGGCGAACCGATATCTCCTTCAGATTTGCACCTGGAACAAAAACCCAAAATTTTGCTTTTAATAGATACCCTAAATTAGTGGACCACGTAGGGATTTTTCGATATCTTATAAACTTTGTTTTTTATAAACAATTAAATTAAAAAATTTTTACGTAAATTTTGGGTTCAAATCGTTCAAATGCTCACCATTTTCCGAAAAACAGTATTTTCAAATTTCCCTACGTGGTCCATTAGTTTAGGGTATCTATTAAAAGAAAAATTTTGGGTTTTTGTTCCAGGTGCAAATCTGAAGGAGATATCGGTTCGCCCGTTTTGGACATGGCGTCGTCGGAGCCTGGTTCTGGAGCCGCCATTTTTTAATAAGAATTTTTGAAAAAATTTATTTTTGTACCTCAAGGCAGGTTTTATAAAGTACTTTTTACGAAAATTCGATAACATTTACTATACTCTTTAAAAAAAATCCCGAAATTGATTGACGCGCAAGGTGGCCTTACCCCTTAATAATAAACAAAATACCCAGGTGAGAATTTGAGGAAAAACTCAACACCGAGACTCAAAAACTTGGTGTGTTCAAATAAATATATTGACCCCTCACTATTTAAAATGCTATTAGTTTTTATAAACATTTATTGAATATACATATATTTTTTGTTTGTGCTATTTTTTTCTTTTGTAAAGACTTTTTGTTAGGTTGATATACATATGTCGCTTTTAATTAATATCTTTTCTATGCGCGTGATATTAATATTTTTGATTTTATCAACCTTTCCTGAATTAAATATTGTATCAAAAAATTGTTAATTAGTGCCGTTAATTGGTAAACTATTTTGAATATTAATTGACTTTTGGATACTAATGTAACAATAAAGTAAGATTTGTTAACGAGAATTTAAAAAAACTGTTGGTAAATTGATTGTAGTATCTTTTCGCATCTTACGAAAACCAAAATTTTTTAAGAAATCTTGTTATAATAAATATATATATTTACGAAATATAGCTTAGATCTAGTTTAAATACTTACCAATAGTTTAAGGTAATAGTTAACTCCAATAGTTTAGAAGTTATTTAGCAATGAAAAATGTAACTTGTTTAATTTCTATCAACAATGATGCGCGCGCGAATTTATATTGTGTGCGTGCGTATGTATGTGTAAATGTGTGTAAATGTCAATTCTTATTAGTTGAGGCCAG
>NW_020216104.1:0-1598 GCF_003070985.1 Temnothorax curvispinosus | reverse complement strand
TGTACACGACCCGTAAAGATCGTGGGCTATGGCGGTGAAGGAAACACTGATTTTAATTGTTGACAAAATAAAATATATTTAGAATATATCAGGATAATTTTCAATCGTATTCACAGACTATTATGGCAAAATTCAATCATCATATCAATCAAGAAACAATATATATTTCACATTGTAATAGTCCGTTCAATGAAGAGAACACAATCATTAGTTAAACGTATAATCTCCGTTTGAAACTTGGAGCGTAAAATAATAATATTTCACAAGGTAATTATAATTACAGAATCACTATGATAAGATAACTTGAAAATATCTTCCAATTATTTAATCACTGAAAAGACTATTAGACATAACAAGAAGCTGATATTTAATTAATAATGAACCAAAATAATCTTATATATAAATATTTATAAGTGAATAATGCGTTAACCAATAATCGTTATTAAACACATCAATTCACACCGATTCGTGAAAACGCAACGAAGATTTCAAGTATTTCACATGAATCAATATATTGTGTGTTACACCGTTGAATATAATTTCTAATAAATGAACGTGAACTTTATGGCGAATCTTGTTTAAAACAATTGAGGCAATATACATCTTATCGTAAACATTTTATGCATTCGTTCGTATTGATTAAACAAATGAATCACTTCGCAATATGTATCAAGAAATATGTGAAATTAATTATCACCCAGAATAGAATTAAACGTGTTGTAAGCTTACATACTTTACTTTACTTGGCCAAAATGAAATAGAAAGAATGAACAGTCAAAGAAAAATGGTTGCAACCCGTAAACAAATATCTTGAGTACTCAAGTGAAAAGCACGATTAACGTTCCCGTCGATAATATGCTCCGCTGAGTGCTAAAGCCTTTCTTATGTCCTTTACTGAACGGTAGATCTCTCGAGATTTCTGGAATCAATGATCGTAACCGATACTGTTTATGAGGATCAATGATTCTTACCCAGAAATCTAAGAGTTACCTGTATTCCGATGTCTACCGTATTTGAAAGCATTTCCAGAAAAGATCCGAACAGACTATGTCCATAATAGTCGCTCCCTTGGTCTCTCCAGAATGTGTCGTCATCATCATGAAACGAAGTAATGGCGTCGATCTCTCATACGTCTGAGAATGATATCGAGCCCTGATCCTGCCGTGTGCCGATTACAGTCCCTCAGATCCTCTCGTACTTCTCATTAAAGTCCCTCGGATCCTCTCGTACTTCTTATTCGGTTACATAAAGTATCACACTCGTCGTTTACAATGACTCGGATTCAATATAAGAACGAATTCAGATTACACGGCAGAAAGTCAGAAAAATGTCTTCACTGTTAGACAAACAAGAAACGAATAACGCCGGTTGCCCGGGCCGCAAGCTTGTGCATGCACACGCGCTTTCTTCTTCCCGCGGCAATTACATGAATTGAATATCGATACGTCGCGCCTCTAGCGCTTTACGCTATACAATTTTCTAGGGAACTAGATTCGCCAACTGAAGTGAGTTTACAAAATCGCTAGTACTTTCTATGAAATATCATAGATAGCAACATTCACCTTTCTCTCCTCAATATCTCATCGCGTTTTCAAACA
>NW_020216103.1:0-3034 GCF_003070985.1 Temnothorax curvispinosus | reverse complement strand
GATATAAAAAATATAAAACAATTTTTTTTCGATATCTTTATTCAATAGGTACCTATACGTTTTTTAGAACGATAAATTAATTTTTTTATTTATTACTAAAAATATATTCTAAATTTTTATCCTTGAAATAGTTTAATACTGCGGAAATCACTTTTTCATCATCGGTGTTTTTTCCACGCAAATTAAATTTTAATTTTGAAAATGAAAAAAATAATCGGGGCTAGGGCGGGTGATGAAGAAGTGATTCCGCAGTGTTCAAAAGTTCAGAAAAATTAATTCCTCGTTCTAAAAAAATACATTGAAATAAAGAGTGATTATATTTGTTGAAAAATAAAAATAGTTGTTTTATTTTATCACTTTTTTAATACCTTTGAGCCGGAAACTTTTGGACCTCACTTTGTAAAATTGAAGAAAAACTTCAGTAACAGTTTCTAGTAATATTTTGCATTACCGAAATAATTTATAATTTTTGTTTATATAGCGCATATTTTATAAATATTTGATTCTAAATTTCTCGCCATGCATATAGATCATCAGATTTTAAGCAGAATCGTCTGTTTCCTTTAAAAATTGGCAAAATTAAAAAATTTTTATCCAAACGATATATTGTTACTCTTTGAAATACTCACGGGAATATTCGCGATAAAGGGATGAAGAACAAATTCCCTCAGGTGACAACTGGGTTATCCATTTTTATTAACACATTAATAAAAATCGATCATATTTTTCATGTCGTCCGTCGTGGCAGAGCCGCGTGATATTAAATATTAAATAAATGGTTGTAAATGGAAGAATTCCAGGATAAAATATAACCGCGGTTACGCACATTTACATTTCTGCGTTTCCTAAAAGACAAAAGACCACGACGCCGACGACCACCTTAAATCGTCCGTGACTTGCAGTTCGTATTCCAGTCGAGTGCATCGTACTTTTATGTTCCTTGCGAAACCGGGGCTCGCAAAATCGAACGTGATCGGCATTTCGTCCACGGAACATTACGATACGGAACATGCGGGTCCGCCAATACCTGACATTTTAGATTTTATGGCTAATAAAAATCACTTTCACGTTCGTCCAAACAGATATATCGGCACTAATCGCGAAACAATTTATTTTGTTTCGTCTGTCTAATTTATTTCTTCCATGCGAAGGTAAGATCGCTCGAAGATCAGCAGCTATCCGAATTCTAAAAGACTATATTTTAACAGAGATCTGCTCTTTTTCTGTTATTTTTAAATTTTATCGTGTGTAAACGTGCGATCGTTTTTTAATGGTTTTTAAATGGCGTGGAAGGTTCGAAAAAGAAATAACTGCCGAGTCGAATGCAAAAAATACGCGATACCATTGTACCTTTTTTACATCGCGAAACGATTTAATATAGCGGTTTGATAATGGTTAAAGTGATTACTCTTCCGGACTCGTAGAATATATACAGTATATAGCTGAGATTTTTTGGTACATTCGATAGATATTTAATTAACATTATTGAACATAATTCTATATAAAGAACACGCTAACGTCTTATAAAAGGAAACCGCTTTTGCCATCGTTTGATTAAAATCGAACGCCCGAAGATGTCTTTGGGCTCTCGACTCTTCTCTCCGTCTCGCCTGAAATACACTCGTTCCACTCATTCACGTTCAGTAATCGAATTTCCTCTATCGAACGGCACTGAGGCCAACTTTTTCTCTTCGTGAGGAATCGAGCGCTTTGATCTCATTAAGCTCGTTAAAGCGCTTGGAATTCTTCGGATTCCTTCGAGAAGCTAATAAGTGTATTCTTACGTTCGTATTACATCGTACGAAGATATGAATGAAGATAGATGTGATCTCGCTGCTGTGTACGTCTCATATGCAAAACTACGCTGTATAAATAAAATAGGCCATGTTAAAAATTTTTACAATCTGTTTTAAATCTTAATCGTTTTGTTTTTTTCCGGCGTGAGTCACAACGGTATAATTTCCATCAGATATTTTTCTTTGAGTTACAAGTACCATTTATTTTGCCACAGATCGGAAAAAGTTATATGTACTTTATTGGATCAGATCTCTCAATATTCATCATGAAACAGCTTTCTGGATAAAAAGTTACTCTATAGCGGCATCCGATGTCGATGCTAAAACCTGATGTTAAAACCCGAACAAAAAAAAATGTCAATGTGTTCTCAATCTGAGGTTCCGATAAGATAATCTCGCTGTTTCAGTATCATTGAAATGCAGATTTATCGCTGTAGTAATGACACCGGCAATAATTTTATTTTTATCGTCGTATCGCGGCGCACGGACGCGCGCAAAAACGAGACAGTTCCATTCAAATCCAATTACCTCTCTCCGATGCAGCTTCACTCGTTCGCTATAACTTACCAGAGATACAATGATATTTTTGTTCGGTTTAATAAAAGTCTCTTAAGCACATATAGCATACCGTAAATCTCTTTTATGTACTCCAGCGTACATAGAACGGTCTTTGCGAGAGAGCGGAGCCGCGCGCATCGAAATAGCTTTGCCGTTCATGCGGTAGGTATCGGAGATGGAAATGCGCGCGTGCAGTAATGTACGTACGAATATTCGTATACGGTTTCGCGTAATCTATATAGCCGCGCGTCTATACAAAGGAAATATCTGTATTCGCATAGTTTCGATATGCGAAAAGAGCAATCATGCCTCTCTTATGCTACTGCGTTTCATTTTCGTTCGTTTATTTTTTTCGCTACGCCGAGACTTCGAACGGCTTAATCTAGCCGAGCTGTTGAATGTATGAATCATTAATAGAACGATATCAGCGCACTCGGTACACGACCGTGCGCGCAAGGGCCCGCGGGATTACGGCAACCGGTCCCATAAATTCAACCTCGTTTGAACAAAGGGCGGATTCTCGGGGTACATCCGGTTCCTCCGCCCAGCAGCCGGGCGCGTATCTATCGCGCCGTCCTAGATTCTAGTTCCAAGCGTTTCGGGACTGTAACGAGATTACAGGGGCTGGAAATTAACATCGGAGAAATATACCGTTGCCGCGCGAGAAGTTGGCCGAAACT
>NW_020216102.1:0-1362 GCF_003070985.1 Temnothorax curvispinosus | reverse complement strand
TGCCATGTACGTCAACACAGACGACAGTGACTATGTGCCACCGAGTCTTGAAATAGTGCCGAGAAAATTGAAGCCGCGAGCGAACCGAAACGAGGTGAACTACCGTGAAACCGACAGTGATAACGAATCCGTAACAATCGTCGGTCCGACGAATAAAGTGACACCGAAAAGTGACGACAGTTGCGAAAGATCGAGTAAGTGCACGGGAAAACGCGTGAGATTCGATGATAAAAACGCGTCGCGTGATGAATCGCGTCAAGCGAACCGGCAAGTGCGAGCAAAAACAGTCACGCGAAATATGACCGACGAGGACTCCAAATACGAAAGTGCGGGCAAGCGGAACAAGAACGGGGCGAACAAGAGACCACGATCGTCGAGACGAGTGATATCACCGAGAAAACGGCGCGTGAGACATTTCCAAAAAGCGACGAGGCACGGAGAACACAAGTGTATACGATACGGTGTTACACCACACGAGCGCCAACATAGCGTAAGTGCTGATTGTGAAAAAGCGAACGAAAAAAAAGACATTGCCTGTCAAAAAGCGCTGAGCGAGACGAGTAATTTGAGCACCCACACGAGGGGTCTCCAAGAAAATTTTTTCGGTGCGGATTTCGCTAAGTGGGACGAGAGTGACGGCCGACTGCGCAGGTGCGACGAAAAAGTGGGGATAAACCACTCAGACGCACGAGTGGGGCAGGAGCGACGATCCGAAGAGCTCAATAGCTCCACAGCTAGCAGTGAGAGCAGATCGGTTATAACTTCGATCATGGAAGGCGATATGGAAAACCGACCAGCGACCGAGGTCGAAGTAATTGAACAGTTGCCGATGGATGTCGGGGGGGTGGAGAATCAACAACCACCCATGATACCCAACCCACCCGAGTTGATCGATAACCAGCCGACGGGGATGGTGGACGACGACGAGCGGGAATCAGCCGAGGTAGAGATCATCCAGGTGATCGAAGCCAAGGAGGACAAGCCCAAGCCGAAGATAGAATTGACAGGAGCAGAAATACCTGAAGATCAACTACAGCAGCCGAGCGGCAGCAACCGAAGCGGAATTATAATAGAGCAACCCCAACCGAGCACTAGTCGGGGAACAACCGCAAGAATACGAGCCTCAATGACACAGCGGGGACAAGAGGTTAACTACGCAGAGATGGAAGAGTCTGAGCTGCTGAAGCACATAGCTTGCGGTCTCGCCGAAGTAAAGAAACGGCGAGAATACCAACAATACCGATACGCCATCGAGGGACAAGCAAGAATGGTAGACGAGTACCTGGCAAATACACCACCTGCGCCAGACCTTGCGACACCCGAATTATGCGAGCTCAGAAATCAAGTGCGGAAAGTTATCCA
>NW_020216101.1:1258634-1390320 GCF_003070985.1 Temnothorax curvispinosus | reverse complement strand
CTATATTTGTAAAAGCCGCGAGGAAACGTTGAAGCGTTGAACACGACGGCTTTCGCAGCTGATTCGTTTATCGACTCCTGATAATTTCACGATCGAATCACGTTGCCCGCATTAGGGAGCTGGTAGTCGCTGTAGTTAGAAAGTAGAACTCGATCTCTCGGCCGACTGTCGTGGGAGAAACTGATACAGAAAGTGGATGTACTGCAAAAAAGTACGTAAGCTGTAAAGAGACTCTCGCTTCTCACGCCAGGATTTTCCGTGCGTCTTCTTGACCTATTCGTTAGTGTTTTAAAAACTTTTTCTCATTTTTTTGAAACTCCATAAAATATCCGAGATAAAATGGTTATATGGTGCTTCTATGTGCTTTCAGTAAAATATTTCTTTATGAACTAAAATGAAGAATATTGCGCGTTAACAATAGCTAAGTTAAATTGAACAGAACAAATTATATATTAAATTGAAGATGTGATGTAATTAATAACTACCTATGATTGTCTTAGAAAACTACGTGGAAATAATTTTGGATATTTTTTTATGGAAAAATTATTTATTTTATGAGACTTAAAAAATATACAAGTACATGATTTATAAGTAGTTTTGATATTCTCTAAAGCAAGAATTGGTAATTATAAATTTTAATTAAGTTAAAATCGTGAATTTTTATTTAAATTAATCTAACCATTTTTAGACTGTAAATAATTTACTCAATATTAATTTAAAATACATGAATCTTTATTTTGGTATAATTCTAATATATATGCGATAAAGTTTATTTATAAATTTAGTACAACGACCGTAAATTGCAGGTCAATTCTCGCGGCTTTTCTCGTTGCTTCTGACCTCAATGTAGGATTTATAACTTTTGTAGGAAGCGGGGGTACGCGCGTCACACTTAGAGACATTTTTTATTCCATTTATCTTGCACCTTAAAAAAAGCGCTAGCGGTCACAAACGATTTACCTTGCTTAACGCTTACGCGCGGAAATTCTGAAATCTTCGGACCGTTACGAGCAGCTGTTACCGCGCGCGCGACTTAAGCGATCGATCATCGCGGTCGAGGGAAATAAAAACAAAAAGTTCGTCCGCTTCGGTGGCCATCATCGGCAATGTTTAAACTTCTCTAGCGAATGTCGGAAGCTGGATGTTTGGCAGTTACGAGAAAGGGAGTCGGGAGGAAGTCATCGCACGTCGGAGAATAATCCTCTTTCCTTGACCGCGCGCTCGTCTTCCTGGTGATGGGATTTGCTTGCTGGAAACGTGCGGTGGTGTGAGGGACCTTGCTAAATCGACTTGCTATAAATCCGATATGGGGAATGGTGGGATTGACAATTATTGATCGCTAAACGACAGAAGTCTCAGTTTTTATCGAAGTCGTTGATGAAGGCGTGAGTGCATCGATAAACGTGCCTGAAAGTTTAATTTTGCTTTATACAATTTTTTTCGGTTCGACTTTTTGCTCGAGACACATTTCAGCGAAATGTAGGATAAATTGGAGTAAATGCGGCAGTGGGATAAACGTGATGAATATAGGATACGTAGCTCGATAGCCGCGATGAATAATAGATGAATTATAAAATAGTGAAACCGATATAAAATCTTGATTAGAAGTTGAATTTCAGATAATCGTCACTAATAATACAAAAAAAATTGCTTATAAATACTAAAACTAGGTATCAGTTTTATTATTGGAACGTCTTGCTGTGGTACACGTGCATCGATTTATCATGTTTATCGTATCATGTTTGCTTTACTGGAGTATAATCATTACACCGCAATAATCGTAATACGTAGTTTACACAAAGGGCATAATATATAGTTAATAATACGATCATAATATTCCACAGAGTTAATAATAAATTAATAGAATAATTTTGCGATACACATAGATCACGATAAACGAGTATATAACTTATAAAAGTTGAGTATAACTTTTTTATCTTCGGATTTTTCCTTCATAAAAAATTTATTTAATTTCGAGAACGTACTTCTTAAAATTTAAAGAGAAGAAACTATATAAAATGTAAATATGGATTTATATAAATATATAGGAGCAATTCTCTCGAAAGAAGGTTTTAAGTTTCAGTGGGGTTTGAAATGGTTGTTGCAAGTTACAGTGACGATAGAGATATTCGGGAATGGAGTTTGCCGAGTGCAATAGCCTCGCCTGCCAGCCTTTTTCTTTTCCTTGTTAGACAGAGCACACTACTCGTTTCGCAAGAAAACTCGCGGTTCTACTCTGCAATCGCTGTGATTACGTAAACCAGCATTATTACACCTTTACATTGTAAAGCGGTCGCGATTCTCGCGTGCAGTTTGCACTTGCAACGACGCTGTACGTCCGAAATGCGCTGCCGTTTTTCTGTAGAAAATTCGCCGTGAGAACATATACTTACCCTGTTTACTATCTTCCGTCGAAATATCTCGATCTGATCTTTCTTGGATTCTGTTTGAGCGCGTAATTAGCTTAGAGGAACTAATGTCTGCTGCGAGCGACTGCTCTGTACGCAAACAATCTACTAATTGAACGACTTAATTAAGCAGTGTACTAGCTTAATATATTGATAGCTACTAATTATAGTAATACGTAGCAATAACGATGACTTTCGCAGAATGTGTGATATTAAGGAACACATAAAAATCGAAATATTGTTTAGAGATTCTCCTTGAAGCATTTTTGTTCTAATCATATAACACAATTTGCAATTTTTATTTTTGAAATATTTGACGAATCAAATCTTTAATACGTAAAATTGAAACAGAAAAAAAAAAAACGGTACGGACAAATGCAATATTTGTGAGATCCAGAAATAAGTAAAAAGTATTATGGAAGTTTTCGCGATATTTTCCCACGATTTTAAGCTATCTTAAATTTAAATCGACGTGATGTTTTTAATTTTTATAAGGAGCACATTGTAATGTAATTATGCGACGCATAATTTCATAACAATGTAGCGAGAAAATATCTACAATGCGACTTCAAGTTGTTCCAAGTTATTAACAATTCAGTTGCAAACGTATTTTCGTCAACTTTCGCCAAGTAAATTAACGCTTTCATGAATTCGCGCAGATTCGCGGTATCGATAATCTACGAGCGGAACGAGCTCGAGATCTCGTTCTTTTTACGAGTAGTTCTCTTGTCGCAGTGTCAACGTCAAGAGATCCTCATTGTCCCGCGTCGATTCGTCCTGACCTCCTTACTCATCGGCGAGAAAGACTTTCTCGGCCGAATTTGCCATCGCGGTTGCCCGAGGAGACGATGCGCGATCGATACTCGATCGCCGAGGAAATCTGCGCGTGCCCGATGATCGTCGTTAAAATACGCCGACACAGGTGCGTTAATTTTTGTGTGTTAACTTTTGCACTTGTACATTGTTTATCCGAACTGCTGGGATCTTTGCTATGATCTCTGTTCTTGTAAAATATTTTTCTCCACTAGAATTCATAAAATTCATACAACTTAACAAAGAAAAAAAAAAAGTTCTATTTCTAAATTTTTGAAAAAGAGTAACGTTAGTTTTTTCATTTGGCTTTTGACGTCAAATAATTTTTCAATATTGAGGGAAGAAAGTACGCGTACGGTTGGTTATGATATGTGATTTATGAAATATAAATTTTACTTAACTATTATGATAGCAGTATGTCGTGAATATCGATAGACTTTACTCAATATTGATGGCCTCGCTATTATCGCAAAATTACGTTTCGACATACCAATACTATTCGAAAGCGCCGCGAGTTAGAATGCACTACCTCGTATTCAATCATCTAATTGCCTGCATAGCCAAGCTAACCGTAAATCCCAATCGTATACAAAATGGGGCAACATTGACTAACGATTTATTAGTCAGACAGACGTGTAACCACTTCATTATGGAACGGAATCGATTCGGGGCATAGGTGGTGGGTCGAGGGGAGGGAAGAGGCGGTCAAAATTTCGTGATTGTTTGAGTTCTCCGCAGGTGGGTGGTTGAATTTAATTTATGTGACTGGTCGCTAACACGCTGGATTCATGATATGCAAACAAACAACGGATTGTGTAATAACGACTGTACGGTAAGGGTCGTTGATGGCGTTAATGCACGCACTGTGTCGTGGATAATACAACGTTTTTCGTTATCGGATGATTATACAATTATTAGATCGCGCTATTACATGAAGGGAAACTGAGAGTCATCTTGCGTGAGCATAAACACGAAACTCAAGTAACTTCGTACAGTCATGCGAAATGTCGTTGTTTCCTACAGCGAGTCTCATTTTAATTCTTGTGATAAAGAAATGATATACTTAGATTTGATCCGATTTATTATCAAAACGTGATGAAAGATACACCGTTGACTATACATAATATATTATTACATTTTAATAAATAAATAATAATTGAATTAATATATAAATAATAATTTTTCTACTAGTAATATATTTTAAATTGCTGGCAATAAGTTTATTTTTACGATATATTCGCGCGGAAACTAACGTTTTTTGTTTAAAGCAATTAATAGAAGAAATAATTATTTCTATAGAGATCCAATGATCAGCGAATTATGTTATTAAAATAAACATTAATGCTATTATTTAAGTAACGTTTCATTTAAAGTAACTTGTACTAATTTCTCGATTTTGTACGTCGAATTATCCCATAATGTGTGCGCTGAGCACCACTGAGTCCGCTGTCGGCAACAGGAGCGGCCGCGGGCAGCATTAATGAACGGCATGGCAGTGTTCGTACGCGTAATTTCTCCGTGCGGTATCGATAAATTGAGTTGTTCTCTCATCGTAGAGAACGACCGAGAGGTCCTCTCTCGTCGTTGTTGGTCGTCCGGTCGGTCGGCTCTCAGTTTGCGATATTGTAGCGCGGACACAGCCGACGTATTGAATTTCGTACTGCTCGCGGGGAATGATTGTATAACGATGAACAATGGGACCTGGGACTCTAGCGGGAGGGCATTATGGCAGAGCGGATGTTGTATAACGGTTAGCCAGCGAAGAGGAACGAGACGGGAGCAGCAAACCGTAAACGCCACGAGCGTTCAACCTCTCTCTCCGTGTTCGTCTCTCTAGGTTTCTCTCTCTCTCTCTCTCTCTCTCTCTCTTTCTCTCGCTCCCTCGCTCCCTCTCTCGCTTTCTTTCTCTCTCGTTCTCGTTCTTGTTCTCGCGCAACGACGTTATTCGAAATAATATCAAACCCGTGGAAAGCACGGGCCGTGTTTCGCACCTGTCAGATGCGTGCATGACGGTATAGAATAGAGTGACATTCGTGTTTCTTTCACGAGCAAGGTAAAGCATACAGTTATTGGTCGTAATATTTATTTGTAAAGTTTTGTAAAGCAACTTTCGGAATCTTTTATTAGACCTTTCATTAGAAATAATGCGTTTATTAGAAATAACAATATGATTCACATCTGCGATTATCACATCAATAATCTATTTCATGAAAAATGATTTTCTTTTAGTAGAGGAAGTGGAAAATATAAACTAGAACTCTTCATTATTCATTAAAATTGCATTGTATAAGATTATAGATCAATTTTGAAATTCCTAAATTTATTTATGATTTCTTTTATAAACGTAGAAAATTTTCCATTACTTATAAATAAAAAATCGGTACCAGCAACCAGAACAAAAAGTCGTAAATCGAAGTAGCAACTAATAATCAAAGTAGCAATAACTGTACAACTTATTTCAAGACTTGTAAAGTAATGAACGTCAAACAAAATATCATAAAGGCAAGATATTTACATAATAGTAATTCGGATAAATCTTAATGACATTTGGCGCCAAAATTATTTATTCATAGTCTACGTAAAACCTAGCCGGTTTTATCGCCGTAATTTTTTTATGATTTTGTAAAGGGAAAAAGTTTTATATAGTATGCCAAAATAATTATATACCAAAGTCATGTTAATAATTATGCATATCAGTTAAATTTCGATATATATTATGCGCATATATATTAACATTTTATATTTATTTCGACTTACACGCGCGCGCAAAACGCACGTCGCTAGTTCTACAACACCGATCAAATTGCAAAACGAGTTAGAATATTTATTCATCAATTATTGATGATTCCGCCATCAGTTGGAGCGTTTCTGTAAATACGCGTGTAATCCGATAGTACGCCAAATGGACGTGTGCATTTTGTCGCTCGGAAACGCGCGGAAGTGCATTTTTTTAATGAGTGACGATATCGCGCGTGTTGCGCGTTTAAGCAGGCGTCCGCTTTTCATATTTAATACCGGCAGTTTGGTATATGTGAATACTAATAAGTAACGACACGAGTGGTTCCACTTGAGCGCAACACTTCATGCGTGCAGTATGAAGAAAACTCCTTTATACAACAGACGCGCACCCATGAATTAACGTTGTCCTTTATTGCAAGTGCATCGACGCAATCTCTCGTGACGTTAGAATTTCCTATTCTTACGCGTAATTGTAGCTTTTGTGAATACGCAAGGTTCTATCGTATCGTTCTGACGTAACGATCGGAAACAAGAGAAGAATAATGGTGACTAAATATAAAGATCAATAATTTTTTTCATTGAAAAATGAGTCGCGTGAAAATGGTGTTGAAGCGAAACGCTTGAGAATTATGTCTGTCTGCGCGTGGCAAACGGTACGGTTTAATCCAAAATAATGTCTTCCCTGTATAATTTACAGTAATATTATATCTCTCTTGGCATATAGTTATAGCAGTCACCGCCGAATATATCCGCCGCGGATAGCGTGGCCGAGCTGTAGCGATTTCGCGGCGCGCGCGGATTGCAAGCCTGCGATGAATAATTGTCGCAACTGACATATCTCTCTTTCTCTATCTCGCTGCGTCGGCCAATAGGCACCTTCTATGAATAGAGTTCGAAACAGTGTGAAACTTATCCGCCGGCGAAATGTATTTTGCTTGCCGATGGCGATTTCGAAATGTGTTTGTCGACAACCCGACTAATATCAATGGTTTGTCACTTTGCGCTCGGAATGGTGTTCGGTGCATGGATCATCTTGCACCTGTCCAGGAGGTTTGAATGCATTTTGCTAGTTTTCGGCGGACAGCTGCATGTCAGCAGTAATTCGCACGTGAAAGCGCCGGTAGGATCTCTTGATCGCGTTATAAATATACCTACCTTTCATATCTGCAGTACCCTTCAATCGTTTTTAGTTCTGAGAGCTTCTAATCGATCTGTTATAATTATATATTATGTCTTTTATTCGATTACTATTAGAAGATTCTTAAATCAGAGTTATAAGGTGATGATTTTACAAGGTTTTCTCAATAAAGCTCGCTTTAATTGTTTTTTTTTTTAACAATGGCAACACTATCGTTTTTTATAATCCAAAAGTGCCAATAAAAGAATCAAGTGTCGCGACCCCAGGTGGACTATTGAATATATAATATACTATGTATATGTAAGGATAAGATGGTGTGTCCACATGCGCTCAAGTCACGATTCATCTCTTGGGACGATCCTCTCTACGGTTATAACATAGTAAAACCGATATCCACGACAGTAGTATTTTCATTTTCTGCAGGCGAATTTATTACTGCAGGAGACATTTCGCATTTACGACGACAAGATCTTTTACAGGCGCTACACGGTCTTGTGTCACCGAAATTGTGTAAGAGTTGTGTAACACGATTTCCACGAATTTTCACGTTAATTTTCGATTTTGCGTTTCTGCATTGATTTTTAGGAATTTGGTCATATATAAATTTAATTGATGTAGATTTGAATTTTGTAATCTTTCGGTGTCTGACATTTTGGACTTTTAATTTTTTACCTATAAAATTTTTAGTCTCTAAAGCTTGGAACTTTAAAACTATAAAGCTTCGGACGTTTGTTGAATCTTTCAACTTTCAAACTTTTATATTCTTTAGATATTTGATCGCTAAGTCTTCTATTTCTTCGGAGTTCTAAACTTTTACGCTTTCAAATTTTTGTGTCCATGAAACTTTGATCTTTTCAAAGACCAAACAATTCCTTCATTATTATGACCCTGATAAATTGAGAACCACTGACAAAGCGATATCTTACCTGTGGTAACTTTAGTGAGCTGATAGGCTGACGGTTTACGTCACCGATGTTTCGTTTTTTTACGCGAGTATTAAGTCAATGTGGTGTATTCGCAAGTAGGATGATAGACAAGTATTTTTCTGTAGATATGTGTAAGATTTGTTACATGATAATTATTTTATAATATGAAATAAACAGCCAATCAGTCGTAATGAGTATTATCAACTCGTTTAGCATCAATCAGAATAATAAATCTGTAATATTTCATTTTATTTTATATAAAAATATGAGTTTTATAAATGTTGTGTTTGACTGAGAAGTAATTTTTATGTTACATACATGTTGTGACGGTTAGATGATGGATAGGCAATGGCGATTTATTTTTCATATCATTTTATGCCATATATCTATGCTTATGTAAGTAATATGATAATACCAAATAATTTTTGTTTTTTTGTAGCGATTTTTTTATTTATTATTTATAAAGTTAATAAA
This sequence comes from Temnothorax curvispinosus, assembly GCF_003070985.1. Taxonomy (NCBI): domain Eukaryota; kingdom Metazoa; phylum Arthropoda; class Insecta; order Hymenoptera; family Formicidae; genus Temnothorax; species Temnothorax curvispinosus. The sequence goes on along the minus strand of NW_020216101.1, from coordinate 1,381,822 downwards.
AAGTGTTTGGTGCATCTTAATTTGTAATTATACAATATTTGTAATTTACATTATTATTTAGTTTTAATTATCTAATAATTGAAATCAACAAATTAAAGTTATAGACGTTCTAAAATTACAATAAATGCAATAAAATTCGGATGTAGGATTTAAAAAAAAAAATTGTTTTATCTATAAATAAAGAAAATATATTCGTTTTTTCTCTTCATCTTTCTTGTAACTTTTTTGTTATTTTTGCAAATTATTACTTTCCTTAGGTATATCTATGCAATTTTAAACGAGCCATTGCTGAAAATAGAAAAACATTTTTTATGCAATTCTATCAGAAAATTAATAAATAATTTTGCGGAAAAAGCTATATATACATGCAAAATTACAACATGAATTTCAGATTTATTCACAGTTCTGCGTTTAAGAGATTAACTATAGATGCGTTCTTCTAGATTTTCGCAATTTTTATTTTACACCGTCTGCCTTCTAAACAAGCAGCATACAAGGTTTAGATCACACAGATGCGAGCATTTCTCGTAACCGCGATGAAGAGAGCGTTCACATGATAATGGCAGGCGGCGACTTATTATTATTGCCTCGTTCGTAAATGCGCGTTTACGGTTGCCGACGTTCGAAGTGGCTGCGTTAAACGCGCAGCTGAATTATATCCCGTAATTAAAGAGCCTACACTCTCTCGCCAGAAAACTCAATTAAAGAGACAATTAAATCTGACCGACGGCAAAATGCAATTTGATGCGCGTCGTCGACTATACGCCGAGTATTACGCGACGGATTTTCGCGCTCATACGTTCGCCCCTTATGTGCAACGTAACATGACGTCACATTTTGCAATCAATATTTCCGATAATCGTAAATTTGAATTTTTCTACAAACATGACTTAAAGAATTTTAATCAATCGGTCTAAACGGTTAATTATTCATTTCCTCCAATTTTATAGCATCTAAATTATATATATATAGTATACGCATTAGAGCAAGTTTTGACTGTTAGAAATACTTAAGCCAAATTGAGATAAATACGCCACGAGTATGTGATGTTCAGCGATTTCGTAATTATGCATATATATATGCATTATGATAAATTTCGATTTCTATGAGTAAATATAAACGACATTTCTGGTATGGTCCAATTACTGATTGCGTGCTCTAGTTTTACGTATATGAAACGATAACGCCGTTCTACATCGTACTACGTCGGCTTTGTAACGGTTAAATCAGACTCGCGCGTAACACGCGTCTAATTTCTTAAAAGAGAAAAGAGAACGGGAGCGGATTCCAGCAAATAAATTAGCAGCAAACTAGGAGCGATCCTCGACTTTCAGTCGGCGAAGTTAACTTTCGTAATTACCCTTCTATTTTCCGACTTTTGCGGTGAAACGCACGATAAGTGCTTGTAAAACTCTAATATTCGTTTAAGCAGATTATACTCATAGCATCCTCGACTAGTGTTTTTCATTTTTCCTCTTTTCTTTATGAGGCTACGCAATTTCGCCAACCCGTTTGTTACATTTATAGCGCAATTCATATGTTGATAGTATTATCTTACATATTTACAAAAAAGAAAAATTGAGCTGAAATTATTTTCAAATAATATATAACATGCTTCTTTTTATTCTGGAGATTGGCGTAATTTACAGAGCGTGTGCTAAATTATTATGACGCGCGCATTCCCTTTTTTTATTTTATAAAAAATTAATTACCCTAGAAAGCGAACTTTATATGGCATTCCATTAGGTCAATGCAAAAATTAAACTGTCGCGGCACGGACGCAACGAAAGCTGAAATTTTCCAATTACATATTAACCGCACAAACCGAGCGATCTTCCATAATGTTGTTAATCCACGTTTAAAAATTTATTAAGGACGCGCGATTTAGTTCCGCAGATTTTGGTGAAATCTCTGATGGCTCCAAATAAAACGCAAATATCGCGAGAATCTTTTTCCTTCCTGTGTCCCACCATTACCCGTGACATTTACAGGTCGTGCGTCATTGCGAGAGGTGAGTACATTCTGATATAACAGTCACACTCGTCAATGGTCGTCGATCGATCTAGGTCGATTCTTACCCTCGGTGCAAAAGTGCTTGAAATGGGTTAGGATTTGACAGATTGGGACCACTTTTTGTAAATTAAAATTGACAATTATTTTTAAGTGCATGAATAATAAAATCCAAAAGGATTTTAAATAGATATTTACTTTAAAGTTAAAAAAAGATATGCATATTTGGAATAACACAAGCTACTTTTTGAAGAAAAATTCGTTATAAACTTGTTTCCCGCGTGTCAGTCAAGCTGTAAATTACTAAATTTATAATATTTTGTTTGTGTATATAATATAATAATGAAGAACTGATAAATTAATTTATATTAAATTTATATACAAAAAATATATAATTATATTACTTTGTACAGACAATAGAAATATGCATATTCAGTAGTGAGATTTAATCATTTAGGATAGATTATTTAATTATGCGCTTCTCTACTTTAACAGATAATAATAAATTAAAATTAGACAATTTAAATAGCTTTCGCGTGCGATGCGGAAGCATTCTTGCCTTCAAACAAAGCCTTATCTTCACAAATAATCCCATTTCTCGGGTCGCAAAATATTTCATGAATGCGCCGCTTCTTTTTAAAAAGAAGAAAGAAATCAGCAGACTTTCTGAGACTCGATCCGACGAATTTGTCGTTTAATTGCACTACTCTCGGAAACCCGGCAGTTAAAACGTCGTTGATCTTTCTGGAGCACGTCGTTTTTCCGGAAACCGGATTTATCCTAACGATTCCCTTTGTGCAATTAAAATCCCTATTATAATCCCGGCAACCCTCGAGAAGGACGCGGTGCGGAACGGGACAATGAGAGAATCAGAGACGAAAAGCTTGTCGTGGCAGTCCGATTAATTATCGTGCCACTGTCGACCTGTAGGGTCATCTCGTGGTACCGCTTGTTCCCAGTAGTATCTTATTTGTGAAGTATCTTATGTTGCTATAATATATAAACATATTCTAGTGTTGTATATTTTAGATGTAATATAATCACTGTATCATCTGTATCATCTGTACATATGTAATAATTAATGTACCAGGAATGTATTGTGTAATAAGCTTCTTGCCATGATTAATTTCACCAGCATTTTATTCTATCAATATTGTTATCGGAAATAAAATCTAATAGATGGATTTTTACATATCTTTTGACTTATGAGAAAGATTTTTTGCATCTTTTTAACGTAAAGAAAATATTTTTGCGATCTGTTAGATTAAAGTAATTAAATGTTAATTTGCACGTAATGGTTTATAACGACTATGATTGGTAACTAATTAATAACTAACTTAATTGTATCCTATATTTTTGCTAAAAATGAGTTACAAGGTGGGTAACTTGTTAAAAATACAAATCAAATGTTGCCGGGAAGAAAAAGCATAATTCCACGTGCACAATTACGGACATGAACTGCAGAGAAACTTGTTGCAAGTAAGCTAAATTATACTGTTTCTCGCAGCTGTTGTGTGTCCTCGTTCGCGTAGGTGTAATTTATGAGATTCGCTTTGATTCACGTAGTCTCCAATTTGCATTACTATATGCAAGAAAGAGGAGATAAGGAAAAATAAGTTAAATAAATGGTATAAACAATATCTAATATGTGTAACAAATTAACAGATCAATACTGATAAAATTTCAAGATAAAATCTTTTTTAAAATGTTTTATAAAAAAGTGATAAATTTCTATTTTACAAATTTGTTAAAATGGTACACGTATAAACGATGAAATAGAATTGATGTTAGAAAATACACAAGAGAATTTTGTTAATATTTACTGTAAATATATTTTATATTATAATCATAAATGCTATAATGCTTAACGATACGATTTTCTTTGAAAAACTTACTTGAAATCTACAAAATAGATTCTAGAAAGTTATACAAAGAAATTTTCTAGCTGATATTAACCACACACAATGCAAACACAGTGCAAGCGGATTTTTAAATAATATCCAAAGAATTATATGTATTTTTTATTTATTACTTAACTTCACCATGAAGACCAGTCTTACGTCACATTGTGTCAACAGTACATGAATATGCGTATGTAATTTAACTTCCAACTTAGTGGAATATTCTTGTCACATGTAGCTATATGCGACACATAAAGCCACATGTACGCTGAGCCGCATACACTTTGTGTTTCTCGCTGAGACTACTATTGTTACGAACAAGTATTAACACGAAAGTGTCATTACGGTCCTTTAATTTATCCGCTTCGCTGCATTATTCGCGCATTGACTTTAACGCCGACGTTTACGCACGTTTTTACGGTGGCACACAAAACGGAATCTCGACATGAGAATACCGCGTCACAACATACCGATAACTACGTCGGATTTTACGATTGACGTGCGATAAATGCGACCGGTAAAACGCACCAGCTGATCAATGGCACGTGTTGCGAGTACTTACAAGTCGAATAAAAGATTCCTGCGGGCATTTCTACACACCGCGTCGTCGGATGTATCATTGCGCATGTCGAATTCGATCGACGACCACGTTTATCGACTGTCAGAATGACGAGGTTGATGATAATTTCTTCCGCTTAATTTCAGTATATGATTGCATTACATTGTGGATTCACAAAATGTATATTTTCTCTGCGAACATAAAAGAATTGTAAATTAATTGTAATTAGAAAATTGATGGGCGATTACAGAAAATTATAGAGGGAACATGAAAATATTTTATATTTGGACGAAGAGACACACACATTAATCTTTTTTTATTTCAAGAAAATATCTATGTTTATACCTGTTAGTATGAAAAACTCGGCGCTGAGAAAAGATATGATTATTAATTCGTTATGTAATATGGATACATTTATATAATTCTGTATTTGGTCGAAAAAAATGAATAAATGAAGATAAATATAAAGATGCAAGTCTAATAAAGAAATTAATAAATAATGGGCAACATTACTATAACTGAAAAATAATCTATTTCTTTTCTCATTTATTTGAAAAAAATTAAAAAATTAACAAAAAAATAAGAAAATAAAAAAATCGAATACAAAGAAAATAGAGAAATAACATAAAGGAGAAAATTGCAATACGAAAATGTAACAAGAATGATAAAAGTAACAAGTGTATCGGAAATCCATCGTGAATCAATGACAAATGATGGAAAGATATCGATCAAATGCAGAAATATAATGATTACAGCGAAGGGAAAAATATATGAGAGACAAAAAATACATTGGATAAATGTGAGAATCAAATTACATCCTCGGATGGGAAAATTCAACCACTTGCGGAGCCTTTTATGCAACCGCGGAGATTCCCTTCAAACATGAGACATGCTTTCACGCCCAGCTGTTTGTTCGGAAATCAATAGGCCGTCTAACCGTATCTTGTAATTCGAGGGCGAGATGCAGCGGTGAAAATTCCGATCTCGATATCGATACTCTGCGAGAGTCTACAATGCAGCGGCGATAAAATTCGTCCATAAAATGCTCCACCATCGCGGTGAACTGTCTGTCACTATAAATTGCTAGAACGTGCACGAAACGGCGCGTGAGCAAACACGCGCGAACACGCGGGCTCTTCCAGGGTATTTAAATTTTATTCCATCAACGTTACGCGCGATGTTGCTTTAAAAATACTGGGACACGCTTGCGGTTTTCCCCTATGGTGCCGGCATAACTTTTCTGTCCTGCGGGATATTTTGTGAGGTTAAATTTAATAAAGCGGTGTGCGTTAATTTTAACGTTAGTATATGAATTAGTACATACATACAATTATAACGGTTGTTAGTTTGAGAACCAAATGAACGAATGTGAATGCAATTATATAAGTTTTTAGATTCTTTGATAATAAAAAATTAAGAATATTTTTTTTACGCTGTTTCTAATAATATCTCTACACGTTTGACAAATATAAGAGGGACAAATAATATAATCAGAATAGGTGTAAGAATTTGTATACGTTTCATTTTTGCAATTTTTCGCTGTTCCTTCTTGGAGAAATGTGCGCGACGATTATCGAGGCGGTTGACGCCGAGGTGGATTAACAAGTATCGGAAATTCGCGCGAGGAAACGAGAATCCGACAAGACTCAGCCAATGACTTCCGCAATATAGCGTCTCCGATAGTAGATCAGTAGGTGATTAATCACCCACTGCGTCGGTAATTATGCTTGATGCCGAGGTTACGCCGAACAATAACGCTGCTATGAATTCTGTAATTCGCGCAACGGGTTAAGCGAGTTTACTCGCTCGCTAATATAATATCTAATCAGATATTTGTATCTGCGAACAATTATGCCATTCAGAGTCTCTCTCACACTCTTCGCCGGCGTTTACAAGCTGTACAAACGGAACGCGCATTGAGAGACACCGTCGTGAAAGCCTCGCATATAAAATCGACAAGCATGTCCTTAATCGTAGACACTAAACTGGAATCGCAAATTGCATTGCGTTAAATATATATGAGATTACTCGTGTTCACAATTGTGAAACGTAATAGGATTAAATCATGTCTATTTTTAATGCAATCATGCTAAAAAATTAAGAGAAGATTTATATATCAGATATTAAAATCATACATATATTTTTAAAAATTTTATGCTTTTAATATTTTTAATTTCTTTATTCGAATGTGCAAATAAATTCTGTGATTTTCCTCACCATATGTTTACGCTATTATAACGACATAACTCTTTCACACGAAGGGAATGATTAATCACAAATTTTACTGTCAGGTACATGATACAATACACCGCGTTAATTTTCTGTAGATAATCATTCATGCATCTTTAATCGCATTAAGAAAGTGCCTTTTCAACACATTGTTATTTTATGATTTGAGAGGGTAGCCTATTGACCATAAATCTCTTAAACTCTCGCCCGGCTGTATATTAAAATCTTGTTTGGGTAGGTTAAGAGCCTTTAAGTGTGTGTAAATTAAACGACTGAAGATAAATTGATTGATGTCGGTCTTGAATGAGATCTAAGCGGGAACGAAAAGTCCTCGTGAAAATATGAGCTCCGTATATTCGCCTAAGATAACGTATGGTGGTAACGCGGTAACGTTATAAATAGCGAAGATTTTTGAATTAAAAATCCGGAAGCGCATGAATGAAGTACGAATGTATGTGTCAGTGATATGAACACATGTATAGGAGCGCAGATTGTTAACAACTGCTCGGATACAGGCACGCCCGTTTTCAAGTATAATTCCCGCTAAATTCCCAGAGAAACTCCCACGGGGCGATGTTATACGGAACAATGTTCCGTGAGATATTACGCCAGATACATGAATTATGCGGTCGTTACAAGAAAAGAAAAGAAAAAGAAGATTGGGTGACTGTAAGATTTATAGAACCAGAATTCGTTACGTGCGCAAACTCAAATAATTTATCTTAAATATGGAAAAGTCAATGTTAATTTTGATGATAGCATGGTGAATTGATATTTATCATGTTTAATTCTAAAATCAAAATTAGACATAGAATAAATCCAATCGTTGAAATATTAATTTATAATATTATATATTAATTTATAAATTATAATAATTATTTCTGTGGCTTATAGAATCAACATAAGAGTTTATTTCAGAAAGCACCAGTAGACATCATTTAACAGATATCAAGTATTAATGACAATGCCTCATATAATACTTTTGTAATTGTTAAATTTCATGTACATTGCTCTTATTTCAAATAAATTTGATATTTGTAACAAAATATTTTTTTACATTTTGAAGGAGCCAAAGCAATAAATATTGGCTGTTTTAGTTACGAAATATGAATATGAAATCAGATTTCAAGGAATTTTGCCGCGATGTAAACGGTGCTAAACAGCTGATAGCGATTCATCTTTGCGGAAAATATGCGTCTGAGCGATTCGCGAATTAAGTTCCGAGAATGTAAACACCTCTCTTGTGCTTGTCTTCACGACTCGCCCTTAATTAACTCGCGTTTCTGCTTTGTCGGGGGATTTCCTCGAACGATGCACTGCGAATTAATGAAAAAAGTTGGGTCAGCTTCGCGCTCGTGCCATAACGTCAAGAAGCACTTTCTCTCAAGCGTGATACTTAAATACGAACTCTCATTCTGCGTTGTGGCTAAATGAATATATGTACACTCTAACGGTTTTATGTTGATCCTATTACGTGTTTCTTCTATATTTTAGATTGCAATTTTCAATCCTAAGTCAATAGATTCAAACATTTTATCTTCAAGTTTATAAATCCAAGTGATTTTTTTCGGATTAAAGATCTACAAATTAAAATATTTCCAAATTTTTAGTTTATGTGTCTTCTAATTTCTTATATTTTTTATAATAATTTTTCGTTTCACACGCAAGCATATTGAAAATTACATTAATAAAGTGAAATTTTTGTTAATATTATTTTTGCTATTATTATTTTGCTATTATTTGTTTAAAGACATCAGAACGAAAAGATTTAGAAATATGTTGGATCCTAAAATCTTATTTTTACATGTTCTCTTATATAATTTGAATCTGCTCTCATTTTTTGATTAAGTTAGATCTGCTAGGAATATCTGTTCCACAATTGTGGCAAGAATAGCAACCTTTATTTTACTTTCGTGAAACGCTGGAAAAGCATTGATATTTAATACTGAGGTCTTCAACCGGTCTACAATTTCGCGTAGCCCAGAATCCGTATTGCCCGGAAGTGCTGTCGGGAAATACCTGCACTTCGCTCGTGGGCCTCGCTTCATGTAATATCGGTCGCGCGAATCTCGGTCGGTGAAAGGCGGCGCGTCGCGGCTCGCCGCAAGGATGGTAGACTGACGTTTTAATTCAAAGTCGTGTGTAACTGCGACTCTCGCACTACACCGCACCGGCCGGTTACAAGGCTGGAATCATTTCGGAGCGCATGAATAAGTGATCGGCCCGTTGCGCCCGCGCCGGCTTCCCTCGTTTCTGAGCGTCGAGACAGACACGGCGTCGCCAGCTCGACCTCACTTCTGCCCCTCGGCCTCTCCACCTTCGTCACCCTCGAACCCTCCCGGCTCGTTCCTTCCCCCCTCGCACACATATACAGGGTGTCCGAATCAATTTTTTACAAAGAACTTGCAGTTTCTTTAAGTAAATTGTCGAGTTAATTTCTGTTCAAAGAGAGACTTATCAAGATATCGATGTTTTTTTAATTAGATAATAATTGATAAGGTAATCCAGTCGTCACGTGAATTGATTTTTAAAATTTTATTCTTTGCTTAATTTTAAATTAGTTAGTATACAAATTCTATAAAGTTTTAATCTGAATTTTACTTATCGAGATAGTTAATGATAAAAATTGAGCAAAAATTGTTTAAAAAAATATCTTATCAAATTTTTGTTAACAAGAAATTGATTTAAAATAGATAATGATTTATAGATGAAATTTATCATATTACATTCTCGGATACCCGGTATGCTTTTTGCTTTTCTTCCTGGTCTTTCTTCTTTGTTCTTCTTCTATTCCCTCTCTCCCTCTCTCTCTCTCTCTCTCTCTCTCTCTCTGTAGGTGTGTATATGTGTTTGTAAGTTCAATCATTTTCCACTTCTCTCGATTCTATCCTTCTCTCGCTGCCTTTTTTGCAACTCTTTCATCTCTTCGCGCGACCCTTCCGTCCCTCTTGACAGAATACAGGGATTCTGCCCTTCCCTCTTTCTTTCACTCCATTGCACTCCTTTCCGCGGCGTTACCCTTTTCCTCCTTAAGCCCTTTCCCATATTCTCTTTTTCTCCTTTTCTATTCCTCTCTCTTTGTCTGCTTATTCTGTACCGTTGTCTTCCACTTGCAGCATCCTCTTTGTCCGACTCTTCTTTCTCCTTTCGCTCAATCATTCAATACACACTATGTTCCTTTCTCTTTCCTGTGTTACAGCTTATCCTGTCTTCCTCTTACCACTTCTGTCCCTCCTTTTCTTACTCTCCCTTTGACCCTGTTTCTCCCATACTCGCGTACACTTTTTGCTTCTTTCCTCATTCTTTTACGTAGATCTGTCATCGTCATGCAATCTTTTCTCTTTTCATTAATAGTGCTGTTTTCTTTTCCTCTACCAATTTCTCTTCTCTCACTCTTGTTTATAAACTTATCTTTCTCACATAGATGTTTCCTTTCTTTCTGTCTCTTTTCGTTTCATTATTTATCCCTTCCTAACTCTTTTCTCAAGCATTTTCTTTCTCTCTTTAGCACGTTCTCCCCTCTCCTCTCTCGCTCTCTCGCTCTCTCCCTCTTTATTTACCTCTCTTTATTTCTTGCCCTCGACTATACACTCATAGCAGTGGCTTCAGGCCAGGCCTGAGCTCTATACTCTTCCATACCCGCGCCTTCCCTTAGAATTTCTTACATCAGCGAAACGTTCACCGCGAACTTTTCTCTCTTCACTCGACGGTGAGAGAACTTTCTTTCAGTTGGCTGGCCGTGTCGTTAATAATGAACAGGGCTATTACGACGGACACACGCGTCTCGTCACAGACGCGTGTAAATTCAATAAAATGTTTTCCCTCAAGTAAAGCCAATGATATATTAAATTGATAAAATTCCGGTCAAATTTGCGCGTATACGTTATTGAAAACTGTTGAAATAAGATGGATTAAATATTATTTATTATATATGATTTTAAATAATTTATTGCAATCTCACACAGCAATGTTTGTATCTCATCTATGTCAGAAAATAACATGTCAAATATATCTACATAATAAATACAGATAAATTGTGAATTGACTTCTCATATTATCGATCGATACGCAGATTTGACATTATTTATTCATTTATAGATTCTTCATTTAATATGAAATTGAGTTTTTTTTTCTTAAGGAAACATTCATTAAACATTGTCTCTCTTTTTACATTGTTTTAATTCTTAACTTTAATTCTTATTTTTAAAAGTAGACCACATAACTGTAATTGAAAGAACCATTCGACTTTAAATTAGAATGAAACCGTGTTATCCATTCTCATCTGAGATAGTACATTTATTAAACGAATTCTTGTTTATTTTTAATCACTCATGATTGAAAGAGCTATCTCGTAATTTTCGTAAAAAATTACAAAATTAATTAGAACATATTCAATTCATATAAATGTATATAGAATGTGGAATGTAAAGAGAAATATAAAATCGAGAAACAAAGATTGATGAACTTTACTAACTTTAGACGTATCTATAAACAATTTATTTGCATTGAATCGATCACGTACATCAACACTTCGCATATCCATTAACTTGACGTACTAAACGCAAGAGTAATATCCATCATTATTGGGAGAAAAATATCGGTGAAAATCAATATTACACTGAAAGAGCGTGTGAAAGGTTGCAATGTATTTACATGCTACCAGGCAATAGAAATATCATTCGTGTGATCACTCTTTCATTTGATCGTAATTACATTGATCATTAAAATCGCGTTAACTCAACGGTTATTTTTATTTCATGATTTAGCGGCAGATCGCCACTGTTTTGTAAAATTTGTTCAATGGAGAGAGTAGGTCAAACGCATTAAATTCGTTTCGACAAGTCGAGCCCGGAGAATCGTTTTTAAAATATCGCATAATCACCTTTCGTGCCCTTCTCACCTTTTACAGGAAATTATTTTATTCCGGTTTGTGATACGTCGGGGAATGATATCTCCGTCGGCCGCACCATTGTGCGGAATCGTACGTCAATAAAGTAAGAGTGGGCGTGTACCTCAGTTATACGTTTTAAATTATAACTCCATAGACGTGATTTATATCACTATTATCCATGTATCATTTGTCCGGTAATTGTAACAAATTAATCAGTCACACGATCAGTCTCTTCAGAAACGTATACGCGAGTTTAAACGTCCGTTCATCCATGATATGTGAAAAGTTAATTGAAAATAATTAACATAATCCTACGAATGTTGTGTAATTTTTTTATTCTCTGAAAAAAACGCGACATATCGAGAATAATGTTTTCCAAAGAGATTATATTGAAATATATATAGTGATGAAAGAAAATTGTGTTTTTCGAGATTTTGTTAAAATTGCAAAATAAATGTTGAATGGTGTGTGTCCGGCGATGAAAAAATGTGTGTGTGCAGGATTTAAAAATTTTACAAGCTGTATTCTCTATAGAAAACTCGTAAATGTCCGGTAGCGACTTTGGTGTTTTGCAGTGGCTTTTGTGACAGCTTTAGATACTTCTCGGTCGTATAAAAACCAGCGAGCGATCTGCATTTTGCAGGTTGAGAAACGTTCACGCGACCGTCGACCACTTTGCCACAATTTCCTGCGTTTCGTAGAAATCGCAGGGGAAACGTTTCACAAAAGGTAGGAGAATTGTTTCCACGGCGCGCGGCGGCTGCCGCGCGATATAGCGTCTCCTGTCACAGTGCAGCAAAGAACAGCGCACTACGACATCAATAATGAAAGCGTGCGAGGTCAAACCAATTGTAACGTGCGCCATGTGCGCGATCCTCACATTCATTTCGCTGGACTACCAGCGTCCATAGCACTGGCTGCTGATCACTACTCTTACTTTCCACGCTGCTATTGCGGGATATATTAATGCAACCCCGTTGCTTCCGGCATTCGCGCAGTCGGGAACTCGACTCGCTTGAATATATATACATGGTGTCTCGGACGGGTCGAGCACTTTCTTTTGATTGCAGATGCATAGTCAGATAGATAAAGCGTTTGTGACTGTAAAATGAGTTTTTTAATGATAGAAACATATAGCGAGAAGACTAATAAATCAATCTTTTAAGTATTAATAAATTAGAAATGCATAGCATTTTCTCATAAAAGCGGAAGAATATATAAATTTATATGAGTATATATAATTTATAGGTATAATGTAAAAGATAAAATAGAATGAATAGATTATTTGTAAATCTAATGATTCAAAATTTGCGTATAATGAATAGAGAAAGCGACTTATACGTGTGAAAAAACGGAAGAAGAGAACAGAGCACTAATGCCATTGCACATCGTGAAAGAATAAGCTCGTGATAAGAGGAGCAAGAACAGTAGCATTGAACATACGATCGGAAGTTCAGTTCATTTGCAATGTACGGGAGCGTCTTTGTGTGCAAAACTAAGTAGAGAGAACTCAAGAGAAGGCACTTATGGCAGTTGTTAGTGGAAAACGATTGAAGTGGATTGTATCCAGACGTGATGCTCATTCAAATAAATGTCAAGGGTAAACTGAATATGGAATCTTGTAAGATATCATAATTAAAATATAGAATTAAGAGAAATACTGTTTGTCTTAATTAGAAAGTATTAATAATTTGTAAATTTTCTACACTGAAAGAAAATATGTGTTATTAAAGGCTTTTAATAAATTTTTGGAGATTTACGCTAATATAAAATATTTTTCCTGTTATCAGGTTTAATTTTCAAAAGACTTTAGTTTAGTATAATTTTCATTTGATGCGCTTAGTTGTTATGAAATTCTTAATTGAGAATTAAGAAGTTTTTGTCTTTGACGAAAATTGATTGTAAGGAAAATAATTCTTCTTATGAGGCAAACGAATGAGAACGTGCAATCTTTATTTTCTTATAAATTGTTGCAAATTAGTAGTGACATAAATTGACAAAGCGTAGTTTTATCTGACTCATTTGTCATAGTTAATGTTGCTTTGTAGATGTCTTAATTATGATCAATTGTACATGCATATAATATATACGAGAGAACCCAACGTGTTATATAAATCCAGACTCTTTTAAAATAGCTTTAAAGCAATTACAGATAAAAAAATATCGACCAAGTCAGATTTATATTAAAAAATTATTGAAAGAGTTAATAATATATTATAAATTTTCAATATGTAAGCGAATTTATTATAAGCCGCATTAAATTGTTTGTTTCAATATTGCTCAACGTGCGGATAAAATAATCCCGACATCTGGTCGAATTGGTACGAGATAAAACTATCACGCTTTTCAGTTTCACGGAGATGTGTTTACTTCGTTAAATGATTTTGGTTAAGAGGAGGTCACTTCCGACAGACGAGGGACGTCTTACAAAACGATATTCTGCTCGCCGCACGCAAGTGTGATCTTGCGGCTTACCGAAACTGTGATTTAGCACAGCAACGAGTTGGCACGTAACTCACCGTAACGAAAGATTCAACACGTGCGTGCCCGAGATTTCGCGATTAATTCCGCTCTCTTTTGTTATGGACACTTGTACGCTCCCGTGACACTCAAATCCGAGGGGATATGTGACGAGTGCGAGACGGTCTCTTGGCTCAGGAAGGAGCAAACGCCAGCGGACTTTTCTTTCGCGCGCGGCACGTTCAATATCGACGACGAAAGCCCAGCGAACGTTATATCCGAGCGAACGTAAAAATAGCACGTCGCCTAGCGATCCTATTATTAATTATGTCTTACCACTTACTTACACGGCTTCGAGTTTCTCCTTGGGAAGGATAATGGCCGTGGCCTCGCATAAAGACGGATAATTAATAACGCGCTTTATTATCCTTACAGTAGTATCGTCGCACGCAATTTAACAACCGGCATTATGCGATCTGCATAACGGCGATATACTTCACATTTGTCCTGCGCGTGGTTATCGATTTTCTCCGATATTTTTATTCTCGATGATAAGCTCCGCATTTAAATGTATCAAGTGCATAAAATAGGGTCAATTTTTATTGTATTTGATAGATTTAGCAAGTGAATTTCTATATGGATATGTCTAATAAAATTTGTGAAATAACAATAAAAAATTTACGTTAAAGTTAATTATTTTCTCTTTTGATAGCATACATTCTTTATTTATAATACGTATATCCTATAAAAAAAATATATAGATTTTTTTTATAAGATTAAACATCTGGAATACATATCCATAAAGCTTGGATTAATAATACAATATTAATGGATATATTAAAAAGTTTATGATTATATAATTTCTTATTCTATAATTCCTTAAATTTTAAACATCTCATTTACTCTAGTACTTTATCTTATTATTTTTTTAACAGATGAGTTGCGAATTAAATTTTCGTAAAAATAAAAATTGTTAGAAATTGAATTGAAAATCGAATTTTCGAAACTGAGTAACTTTGCAATTAAATCTTCCCTAGAATGTATATAGTTAAAGGAACATCTGGTGACTCTGCGACATTTCATGCGACACGATTACTATCGCTGGTATTACTTAACAGAGTTGCATCGCTGCAGCTAGCGATGCACTTCTGTGCGAGACTATATTTAAAGGCTTGAAGATATAGTTCGCCTTCTGGTTGATCTATTATTAATTATACCTCACACCACCAAAATTCTGGCAAGAATAAAGATAGGCGAAGAAAAATGGCGGTACGACGCTTCCAGCGTCTTGATCCAGTGCACCTTTTTGTCATAGGTGGAACGTTTATTATTCTTCTATATAGAACGTTCTATAATAGTAGGTTCTTTTCGAACATCATAAAGATGTGATATATTAAAGAGTTAATTAATTATTTCAACGCACTTCTATAAAGTTCACGTTTCAGAAGCTAACAATTTTATTTACACGCTCTTTATTATTTAAAATAGAAATAATTATATATACAATCCAGAGAGAGGCAGGTTCACAAAATAATCAAATTTTTAAACTAAAATAGGTTTTTAAAGTTAAATATTATACGAAACAAAACATATACTTTTCTGTTAAATATTATAATCTATGGCATTATAAATTCCATGTTTTTTAATATAATGAAATAAGGTTATCTGGCGTATTTAAAATTCTGTCGGCGCTAGGCTAAAAAAAATTATATTCAAACTCTTTGTATTTTACAAATTTGGCACCGTAATATTTCTTACAATTCACGGTGTCCGAACATGAGATGAAAGAATGTCATAAAATTTACGAGATGCGAGCTCGTTCTGCACGACGCGGTCACTGTAAAATCTGATATGCACGTAAGGAGATGATGCGAATTATGTTTGTCGTGCGCGTACCTGTGTGTGCGTGTATCTGTAGAGAACGTATACGCTGAAAACAAGCCCGTGCCCATCGAACCCCAGCTCCGGTATTTTATTTCGTCCCGCGTTAACGGAAGCACGCTCCTTGGCTCCTCGGCGCGCCTTGCTCGGATCAGCGCTCGAAAATTCCACCCGCTGTAATTACGAGAAGATTAGATCGAAAAGTGTGAATCTGCCAGCTGACGCGTCATGTGAATATTCACGAATGTGTGTGAGTGTGTGTGTGTGTGTGTAGTCGCGATCACGAAGACGATTTAATTGCCGAGAGTTACGATGATTGTTGATTTTTTATTCGTCCTTACGGAGCTGTCTCAATCGCTCGTACAATCTTTTTCGTGTGTGTGTTACTTATTTCAAACGATGTTCGGCAAGAATATTTTCTATATAGTTTCGCATATCTATAGTGTACATTTTTCTCTATAGCCATCTAAAATATAAATTTGTCAGCACCGCGCGGTGAAAGATTTGAAGCGGAGAAAATTGTTCAAAGTGTCGCAACGAGATGAACTATAGAGATAAAATTGGGAAGTGTTGAAGTGGGTTCGCGGGTTTAGATGTGGGCTTTTAAGCAGAGACACCTCTCAATAAAGTGTTGCACAATCTAGATTGATTCCTCATTCATTGGAAATCGGATTGTGCTATTTTTATCGCAATTGTAATTTTTTTTGTCCTATTTGTCGACTGAAATCAACGTTCTAGCTGCGGTCGAGATAACCGTTAAAAATTAAAGAGACACGCTGTTGTGCGCGGTGCAGAACCGTTCAATTGTCACGCAGCCAGATTCTGAGAACACATCGCGGAAATCCGCGTGCGCGTAGCCGGAAAAATCGGCCGCAAACTTTGTTTTCTCACGTTCCGGTGTCATTGCGGCCGGCTTGGCGACCGAGACGTGAAATTGCTCAGATGCGCTCTAAATACACGGCACTTGTGTACTGCGTGAAGTTGTACAGCGTGGATTTTCCGCAATTCGTATGCACTTTGATACAATCTTGTCGCATCTTCGTATTAATTTCTTTTGTAAAGCGTAGCGAAGTAAATAAGAAAACAGAAGATACATTTTTCATTGCCGTATCTGGACTGTTTATTTGTATTTAATTCAAATATGTTTCTCTGTGCTAAATAATAACATAAATTAAACATAATAAGAGAAACTTTAAATGCATTATTAATAAATAATGTATCTAAGAGAAGTTTTAGAGAAAGTGTTTTAGAGTTAAATTATAAATTTTAACTTTATACTTAATATTCGGTAGCGTACACACATGAAGTCAACGAAGATAATTTGTCTGGATTTCTTAAATATAAATTTACCAACGTGATCTAAACTTCAAGACTCTTCTAAACGTATAGTAGAACAATTTTTAAATTAATATATCGTTCATAAATTATTACACGCTAAGTAGCAGAGTATATTAATATAAAAAAATAATAATGCCAAAAACTAGTAAAACTATGATATTAATAATAATTAAACGATAATATTAATAAAAATTGTCACTTTTTACCAGATATATAAATTATTTACCTTCAAAAATATTTACTCTTAAATGATCCGCGCTGTCAAAAAACGTTCCCTATTCGCCAACATTAATTTGTTTCAGCATTTTTGTATTCTCGACCGCTGCCAGCAGTACATTGAATATTTTTACTAGCGAATTGTCTGTCGTTTCCAACAGGACACATTCACGTTATGAAAGAATAAAATAATTTGTGTCGGAGAGAAAATAGTGCTGTCTTTTATTTTATCACTATTTCTCATGTAGTTTTTTTTATTACTGCGTTTTCCTGTATTCACGAGTGTTTAAGTTCATATTCGAACGTGCACTGGGCTGCGTTAATACATCCACGCTCAATCGTATTGTGTTGATACGCGTACACGTTTGAATGAAAGCTTCATTGGATTGAATAAATCTCACACGGCTTTGCTCCGTTTGTCTGTAAAGAGATATGTTTGTAACCGCGCATTTCCATTTGGAATCCGGCGAAGCGTGTATTTTACAAATTGTTCCTCTTGGCACTCTCTTGAATTACCTGTAAATTCTGATTCAAGATTAATCGAATCCGCGGTAGCCGTTGCGTTTGACCGACGCTGCCAACACGTTACTATGAAGCAATGAGCTTTGAGCTAGACAGTGGCCTCCCGCCTGTATTGTTGCACCGGATAATAATATACATATACAGTGCAAATATTCTCGGTTTACGTTGTCGAATCGATAACGTAAGTCTACATTTCCAGTAGAATTAAAACGGGCAACCTTGGATGTAGACACAGTATGAGTTATGCTCGAATAATATCAACTTGATAAGGAAAACAAGGAATGCGAATAAGAAAAAAAATAAGAAAAATAAGATGACGAGAATTTTGAATATGTTTAGCCCCTAACTTCTCTCTCTCTTTTTTTTTTAAGATTAAAAATTTATTAAAAATTTATAAGGACCAAATCCTTGGTTAAAAGTGTTCTTGACGGTGATTGAACCAAATCATGATCGTATTGTTTTGACGATTGATGATTATAATGGCCAATAGAGTCGATTAATATTTCTACTTGTTATTATTTGATTGGCGAAGTAAATGTGATTTACTCGGGTTTATTAAAAATGTACAAGGTTGAAATTTATAAAAATAACATTAATAGATCATGTTAAAATAGAGGTAATGTATTTTAAAACTTTTTGTGTGTGTAAATTAATGTTGCAATCTTAATTTGTATGTCTATAACAATTACCAAAAAGTTATTATGTTTCGATATATTAGAGAATGTTGAGCACGATATATTGCAGTGTTTATTGAAATAAAATATAATCTTTGATCACGCGCGCACATAAAAAGATTTAAGTATATCTATAAGATTAATTACAGTACAAGCTGTCTTAAAAAAATATTTAATTACTGAAGAAGTATTTTAATATGATAGAGTTATAGTTGCCTGAAGCAAATCAATTCGAGATTATAGATTTTTTTCTTGCATGCTTGTGCTGCTTTTCTGTCCTCGATGCTTCCTGCCGGAAATTAACGAGGGGACGGTAACGAATCGCTGCCTTCCTTCTGTCAATCGTGCAATCTTGAAATAAGCCAGGAATATGCGATTAATATTTCCCTATTGAAATTATTTTTATCACACCGGGAATTAATTTACATCTAAATAGCTTCTGAACTGTGAATTATTGAGGAACTTTATTGATCAGCAGTTATGCATATAGATGATAAATGCTATTTTTCAGTTTAATCAATCTCCTATGTTAAAGTTTTAATATTACTTGGACATAATTACGTTTTTTTAATTACGAAGATATTTAAAAATTAAAATGTCATGAAGGAAATTGCATTTGATCTTGTCAGGAACATATTTAAAATTTATTTACTTAATTTATAGTTACATAAAAAAATCGGTAAATTAATCGAAGAACAAGACCATTTTATATTTATCACATGCGTTCGTCGATATACAAAATTATTTCTAAATAACAGGGACCGCTAAAAGGGGAACGTAAATATGGGACGAGGAGTGTCGCCAGCGGATGTGCAAGTGGTGACGCGACATAGTTTTGAAGATGAAACAATGAGAACTAGCGACACGGTCAGTTGCAAGCTGGGAGCGGACTCGCTCGTCCATGATCAATTATTGTCATTTATAAGCTACGCCTGACAAAACTCGTCTAAGATTGTAAACCTGGTTGAAATTCATAACGTGGAAAGAAGCGAAGAAGAAGAAGCAGAGTAGGAAACTTATACAATCTTCTGGATAAAGATCTGATGCGTGCTGTGTTTAATTAGCGTAACGGACGAGTAATATTCGTAAGCAGAACAATAACACGATTTTGCTACGTTGTTAAAGAGAAGAAATGCATAATTATATACATAAGTCGCTTCAATTTTATGCTGAAAATATGGCGTCGACGATGGAGGAAGGGAACGGGAGATGTACTTTGTATTTAAAATAATCGTATTACCGCGTATTAAGATTAGGATTAAGCTGATTAACTTGTTTGTAAATCGGCATAGTAGGAATAATGTGAAATTCTTCGAACTTTAAAACTCTTTGAATAGTTTGATCTTGTAGAAATGAAACAAAATGGACTTCTTAAATAATTGAATTTCCCGGAATTTTCCAATTATCTTTTTGTCTTTTTTTTCCGAGGATAGCAATCTAATCCGACATAAAAATTAAAAATCAGATTTTTGCAAAGCACTCAGCAATTACATTCTTCTGAGAAATTGCACTACACGATTTAAGAGTTGCTTTTTTCCTTGAACTGCCTTCAGTCTCGCACAAGTAGGCGGAGATCTATTCTGCGATCTAATCGGATAATTGCCGAGAAGGATATAATTTGCGTTTCTTCCTTCTCGATCGACGTGGTTTAATTACCAAGCTCGATATCAACATATGTACAAGTGTAGCAAAGTCTCGATAGCTATCGAGGTTGCGTATAGTTTTAAACAATTTAAAAAAAAAAAGTATTAATGTGTTTTTTTAACACATAAAATAAAACTTTTCTGCTCTTTCCTCAGAGATATTATATCTAAATGATATAAATACAGTGAAATTCAAGAAGTATTATTTACCATCTTTACAATCTCTATTATTTTTTATTTTGTCTTATATAATCAGAGTCTTTTTCTATTAGCCCGTATTAGTCTTCGTTCTATTTAATTTTAATTTTATTTGAACTGTTGAGATTGTGTTTAGATATTTGATGGCCGATAGTAAAATATATAAGAGTTTTTAAAATTAATTACTTGAGCAGCGGAGCAAGAGAGAAAGACTTCATAATTAGATTCGCACGCGTGCATCATACTTTTACCACCGCCGCGATGTTTATTAACTTTATTAATTGCTGCAACCTCATTGCGGCAATTTGATGCCTCGCTGTGGAGATCATTATAAGTTAGACGGCGCGAGCGCGAGCGCGAGACAGCCTCGGTGTCGCACTTACCTGCGCACCTACGCCCGCGATGCACCGCATATGCGAGTGTGTGTACATAGCCGCAGCAATTACTTAAGACCCAGTCGGTGTAAGACGCTCATGTAACTTGGCCGACGAAACTTTACCGGTTACTCTCTTAGTCTCATCCATTAGTAGACGGCCCGCCCTGCGACACGGTTGCGGTTACGTGTCTCGCTTTAGCGCTTTAGCGTTTACACGCGGTCGGGTTTTTTTCAACGTTGTAAGTTTAGGTGACAAGAAACGCTGTAAACTGGCTATTAATTCGTGAATAGTTAAAAGAAGTTGACTAAGTACCAAGTACCTATTATATCGAGAAAAACTATTTCTTTTCTTTTGAACATTTTGTCGATATCAAATATCTTTTAGATTTAAGCCCCTTGCACAATGCCAGCCAACAGGCAATAGGCACATAATTTCTAACGTGACGGAAACTCTGTGTCTATTGCCTGTGTCACTGTTTATTCTGCATTTATACATGATTTCTGATTTCTATTCCCTGTTCCTATTGCCTGTTGCAAGGGGCTTTATTTTCGTGGAATCGCTTAATAAAAAATGCTATTTATTAATAATTTTGTATAAATCTGTATATAAATCAATTAGCCTTAATTTAAATATATATATCTATATAAGTAAGAGTATTTTAAATGTCAATTAAATTGTTATAAAAATTTATTTTTATAATTTAATAAACAAGCTACTCGTAATATAAACGAATATTAAAATTCTTATTGAATCGAGGACACTTAATTAACAATTATTTGCGTACCGCGTTTAACAAGCGTTCGCTAGCGAAATCTTGTCAAACTCAGCATCCTCTTTCTTACTGCATTGTTCCCGATGACGGCACTCAGTATGAAAAGCCGATTTGCATTCTCCACTGAAAGCGAAATAATATCGCATTAATTCAGCCACACCGACGTTAACGACGAGCGAGCAGAAAAGGTGATTGATATCACGAGGAGGGAAGAAATATCTTTGGGAATCACTTCCAAAGATCTTTAAGGGTTGCGCCACAATTAATTGGGAAAGCCCCCGTAAATTGTCGAATTAATCGCGAAATTAAAAAGGATGACGAATGAGGGAGTCGACTTCTTCCTGTCTCGGAGCATCTCACATTGATTCTGGCAATTAGCTATCGACTCATCTGACAGGACGAGGGCAGGAGTCAAACCGAGAAAGTCGATTTCCCTGTCTCCGAGTCTCTGAATATACGCCTCCTCGCTCGTCTTCTCTCTCTCTCTCTCTCTCTCTCTCTCTTTCTCTCTCTTTCTCTCTCTGTTTGTTTGTCTTTGTCTCTGTCTCTGTATTTCTCGACTGCTGTTCTTTCCCTCTACACTAGCCAATTAGGTTAATTAACTCAATTATCGTTCTCTTTCTCTCCTGTTTCAGGTGCGCACCTTGTTCGTGAGCGGCTTGCCGATGGACACCAAGCCGAGGGAGCTCTATCTGCTTTTCAGAGCATACGAGGTGAATCTCTCTCAGAGAATTTCTCTCTATTCGCTTTATTTTATATATATAGATGTGCATTCGCGATGTTGAGATCAAAGGGATTGGGAGAGTTCAAGATTTGAGAAGTCAAATATTCCGACGGCAATGCGGGAGGACCTATATCGCGTTCGCGAATGTGAACGATGTGATATTGAAGGACCTAAAGTTCTGATAACATTAATATTCTATCATGGAACATAATCGAAAAACGAAAACGGAACAAGTTCAAAGATCTAAGAGCTTGCGGAATTGAAAGACATGGAATATGTTTAAATTATAAATTTCGGAATATTTACGTTTTTTTTTTTAAATTCGATGGCCCGAAATTTTAGGATTTGAATTCCTGAATGTTTTTAGAATGACATTAAAAATATAATTTTACTTTAATTTCGTAGCACAAATTCATATCTCTAAATATCCGTACGCAGAAATGTCGAAATATAAAAACAGACTGATACTCTGATCAAATTGATCTCACATCGCTGTAGTATATTTATTTATATTTTTTGGATGGTTTCACGTAATTTCTTTCTGTCATCGTTATCGCGTCAATATACCTTCGTTTTCCGCCTGACTCTTCGCCGCCACGTTTAACTCGTCGTTCAATAAGTTCAACTGTACGGTCTACGCGGTTCGCGCGGCGCGGTATCATGCAAAACGCAACATTATGACTGAAGCGTTCGAACTGTATTCACAAGGGGAATATTCCCCTTATGAATCATACTCGTCTACGCCGACCATCCGCAACGGGAGAGACGGTACTCCTCTATAACGTCATATTTGCCCGACTCGGGATCCTAGTTTAGTTTGTCTAGGGGGTTAATTATGTCGGTGCCAATTACGAGCTTGCATTTCAAGCTCCGACACCAGCGGAGACGAAAAATCGATAGCCATGGGATTTGATGCTCCTCGTACCTTGTAATTCATACGAAAACTCTCGTTATCTTTAGTTTTTGCATTCATATTTTGACTATTTAAAACGCAAGTTAATGTAAATAGATGAAATTTTACAAAACAATAGCAAATTGAGAAAATAGTTTTTTTTAATGAAAAAGAAATATATCTATTTTTTTAAGTTAACATAAGCAATAATATTTAATTACATTTCTAAATTAATGCTTTCTCTTTCAATACCAATGTGATTTAATTAACGACTAATCTGGAAAAATATATCAAAAACTATGCTCGTGAGAGTTAAATACGTTTCCTATATGTTCGGTACGAAATTCAATCGCGATTTAGATCGCTAGCGGCCGGAGTGAAGAGAAACCGCGGTTATTTGTTGCCGGGAAAGAAAGAGGACAAGTGGAAAAACAGCGAAATTGTTCTTGCTCCATTTGGAAGTCTCCCTCGAAAGTTAAATCCGGAAGGTTCTCTCGAGCGTGTCGTTATTCGATGACGAAAAAGGCGGCGGGGCGCGGCGCGGTGCGGCGCGACACGGCATTTTTTACTCCTTGCTTCGAGCCTTGTTTTGTATATTCATGAAATCGTTGTGAGCAGCTCGCTCAAAGGGATTAGGATTAGTCGCGTGGGTGTGCTGGGAATTACATTTCCGTCGGTACCGCGAGCGCCGTGAGCGAAGTATAGAGACATCTCTTTCGAAGAGCATCTCTTCTTTACGTAACACGGTCCCGGGGCACTTTAAATAATGATTTTACGCGACGAAATATAATACAGTAATTTTCTGATTGGTTTACGGTCTAATAGAAGAGAAAGGATACTCGATGAACTCAACTCATAGATCGCGTTTATGCAATCTTGAAAGGCATTATATCAAATTGGCGTTATCTTATTGTGAGTGTGCTATAATTATATACGATGATTTAATATATTAATAATGCTGCAAGATAATCGCAATAATGTAAAACACGAATTGAAAAGATTTAATGATATAGTTATTAACATATAAATGTGTATAGTAATGTGATGAAGTTCTTTGTCTGAATCGATTATGCAAATCGATTTCATTTAACATTATTGCGATTTAAATGAATTTTTGTTGATTTTCTGATTTTCTAAATTTCTCTATAATTTAAAAATACATTTTTAAACTGTAAATTTCAATTTTCTTTAATACTTTCTAAAATTATAAAATTTAATTATCTTTGTTAAAAGTTTCTATTAAATTTCTTTTTAAAACGGAATAAAAAATGAAATATATTGTTGCCTACGCGTATTCCAGAAATTGGTCGATGAATCAAATTGTTTACTCAAATACTCAATTGATACACACTATTCGCTTTCTATTATGACCCAGATAAAATTTTGGATGCGATACCTGATGCGTTATATATATATATATATACATATATATATGATGCAACAAGAAATAATAACTTGTATAAATATATGGTGCATAGGCATCATTTTATATGACCGTGATTCTTTTCATACATTTGTTTCTTTCGTATAATACAAATTAAATTTTTTATTTTGCAATCAAACAGTAGCTTATTTCAATGTACGACACTGTCAAATAAAAAATTGAAATTATTGTTACAATTGCCTCGAAGCATGTCGTATTGTTGAAGAGCTGAAAATCGGATCGATAGAAACTGCAATTGTCGCGAGCGTGGAAACAGGCGCGTTTTCCCGTACAATGTGCACCAACGGCGATGTAAGAGTGATATACATTGACGGTGATCATCTTACTCGTGCGAATTGCTGCGACTCCTCGTATCAAGAGAGAATGCGATTTCTTGGCATCGATACGACATAACTGGCGACAATAAACCTTGAGTGTCACCGCGCGTTATTTTCGCCCGCAAATCTCTTGGTGCACACGCGAAGAATCCCGTCGAGCGAATCCGGTTATTAATCGTCTTTAAGATATCGTAACGTACGTTATACGTTGCGCATAATCCGTGCGACCCGTTTTCCGTGGATTTACGACGAGTTTTCAGCGCGCCGGAAGAAGAGTCGGGCGGATCAGTTGCTCAACGACGTCTCGTACCATCGCGAAACTTTTGGAGAAGTGCAGGAACTATTTGCACACCGTATCGTGCGAGCACGACATATGCGAGCGATGGCGAAAACTCGATTATGCTCCCCCGAGAGGCCAGCCTTTTAATGACTGTGATATTTCATAGTTAAAGGGAGTTAATTAATAATGTGCGAGACCAAACTGAGCGCCAAGAATGTTGAAACGGATACTTTGCAAATGTCATGTAACTGATATATCTAAGACGATTTAAGACGCATACTTTTTGGATTGACAGAATGAAAATTTAATATTGAAATTGATAATCCCGTATGCATTAATCATGTTTATAATGCGAAAAATGATAGAAGAACGATTAATCAATCTAATATAATTTTTTGTTAGATGCAAATATCAATTTTGCCTTTCTGTAATTATTAGTTTTGGTGTGAAATTAAATTTTAGATTTTAGATTTAAGAAATATTATTTTAATTGATCTCAACAACTATGCAGCAATATTTCATGGTTAGGACAGACTGATTAATGATGCGAGATTAAGAAGCTCGCGAGTGCCAAGAATGTTGTAACAGATACTTGGGAAATCTCGCACATCGATGCGTCTAAAGTGAGACATTTAGGTAAAATTCAAATTTATTATTTCCTAATTTATTTAAATAATAATATGTACGTATCTGAATTGTTAATAATTTATATCAAGAGAGAATTAATTACAATCAATAGAATTAATTAAAGTATAATTAATCAAAGTTCTCAATGCATATTTTTATATATTCTTACGAAACTATTTATATAAGATTTTGTCATTAGATTTTTAATTTTAATTTTATTTTTATTATATATGTATTATTTTTAGATAATTACTCTAATTGCAACTACAGTTAATTGATATATTATCGATATTTATATAAATCTCGGAAAATGGTATGGAGGATTTTTGCGATGTGCTCGCGTATGCAAGTTTGAACTCGAAAAACGTGGCACATCGGATAAACGTTCCGAGACTTACCGCGCTCTCTAATTGCGGCTTCGTTAATTAGCACTTCCATCGCGATCGCGCAATTATTAACAGTTTGGTACTCTGGTAATGAACACTACTTACAGCGTTCGCATGTAACCGAGTGCTCATCTCGCGCGTTCTACTTGCGGCTCTATTATAAAAATTAAGGAAACGTTACCTGCGAGGATTTCTTTATCTTTAGCGGCAGCACGAAATAAGATTCTCGACAGCGCAATAACGAAGTGTTACACATTAAGCTCGCAGCAAATTAAAAACTCTTTTACACCGCTAATAATCGGCTTTTCTCATATCAGGAAACGGAATAGAGTTAGCAGTTAGATAATTCAAGCGATAACAGCTAAGAAAGTAACGGATATCTTCGCATTCGTGCTAGATAATTAATGTAGATATTTAATAAAATATATGAATGTCTTGTCTCACTTTTTACCCAGTGGTTTTTGCTATTCTGAATCGTCTCCATAAATCCTGTGGCTAAAAACCCGCGGCGAATGCATTTTGGCTAAGTCACGCAACCATTTATGTATGTTATGTGTGCACTATATTTTTAAAATAGTTTCTCAGAATAGAAACTATATTTTTATATTAGTCATTTAAAAGTGTTAGTTATATGTACTTTGTTATAAGTTTTCAAATATTTAATTGAACATTGTGATGTTTGTTTCTTATTTCAAAAAGTTACTTTAAAAAAAATTAAAGAATTTTTTCTAAATAGACTGTCCAAATTATTTTTACCAAATTTTTATAAACATGAAAGCAGTTGTTTTATATTTTACTATTTAGAAATTAAAAGCAGACTTGTATACATATATCTATTTTTCAATTTTTATTCCACACTATATACAAGCCATCACAGAACTATCAGAAATCTTTGTTTGTTTGTTTTTTCAAGCAAAATCTATAGATATATGTCAAATGCATAAAAAGTTAGTAAATTTTTGGTTTCACTATATCGGTAACAAACAATATTTTGATATGATAGAAGTTTTAATAACATAATATTTTTTCTGTTTCAGGGGTACGAGGGGTCGCTGTTAAAAGTCACGAGTAAAAATGGGAAAACAGCGTCGGTAAGTTGCCATCGCTTAATTGACGATTAGCCGGCGTTACGTTTTCAACATATCGCGTTTTTTAACACTGGTTCCGAAAAAAGCGCATCGGAGCTTTTAACACAGATAAATTTGCCCTAGATTCGCGCGCGAGGTAGCTCGATACCGTCGATATATACGTCGTTTCTTCACTGCACTTCAGAAGACGAAGAGATAAAATTGGATCCCAGGTTTTCTTGAGCACATTTCTAGAAAACGTACATTTCAAGAAAACTCCGAATCAATTACGCGGAGTATAGTGAAAAGAGTGAAAACTCTCTTTTTCTCTCCCTCTCTCTCTCTCTCTTTCTCTCTCCTTTTTCCCCTACATGACTATTCTCAAGGGGGAAAAAAAACGAATGGAAAAAGTTGGTTGGTCAAACCGTTTACGTGATTTTATGCATTTTCTGTTATACACACTTGTCGATTCTTTAGCGACGCATTTTTATTAAAAAACCTGTATAATACATTGAATTTCACATATTTTACATATTTGCATAAATTTTTCATCACTAACAATAAGTGAAATAACTTTATTCTGCAAGTTGTAAAAAAATATAATATTTTTTATCTCAAATATCTCTTTTTAAGGGTAACAGCTTGCAGAATTTTAAAGATATGTAAATTGCAAGTTAAATTATTTTCTTTCTGTATATAAAAGAATGAGGAGTGTTATGAGACGTCTTATTTCTCCATGTTACATAAACTTGAAACTCGCGAGTATTTCAGTTTCAAAATGAAAAATTGAAAACGGCAGCTGCTTATGCTAAAAGCTTTTTTTTTATTTATTCAAAGCGCACTCGTTGATTACGTGAGTCACGAAGCCTTAAAAATATCTAATCAGCCGACAGAGAGAAATACATCAAATTTCATCATGCGGCAATGCCATCGCGCGCTACTCAACCCAGTATAATCCCCCGAGATAACATTAATTTATGCGGCGACGCTAGAACAGCACACGCGAGAGCATACTGACGCTGTAAAGCCCTTAATCCATAAAGCATTTTAACATTTTTTATTCTGATATCTATTTTTTTTTATTCCGAAGTCTTTACCTGCATCTCGCGCGCGATAGATGTTACGGATTTCTAAAATAAAACTGCGACGATTGTATATTGACCGTTAAAGAATCTCATTTAACGTCGAGTAGCGGATGCTGAAAAAATTACAATGGATCTGGATATAATAAATATTTCTGACCTACTATTCTTTACAGTTAGAAATAACGTGAATTATGGAGCCTTGGGATATGACGACAAATCCCAATTTTGAATCCGTACTTATATAGTTTAGTCATATGCATTTAAAATTTATGAGTTGCAAGATAAGATGGGTTTTGAAATCTGTGAGTTCTCCGAGTTATAGATCCTTGGAGCTATCAATTTTAGACATTACAGATTTCTCGGTCAGTATAAAACTTCGGATTTGTTTACCTGTGAATTTATGAAATCTATCAATTTGATTTTATCTTTGGATGCATCTCAATTCCCGGTTCAGTACATTCTCGGATATATCAATCAATTTTCTTTGTTGTGTGAATTCTCGGACGTATAAAATTCAATACTCTAATCCAATGAGAATCCTTAAATTTATAGAAACTAAATATTAAAAACTCAAAATATTATCTCTTTATCGTAAGTAAATGAATTTTTTTTAGAGCTTTGTTTTTTATAAAATTTGCGAAGCGTTCAAGTAGCGAATCCTTGCTTCGTCTATCTTCGTAAATTCCATCTATGTTCGACATTGATTGTTAGGATAATCGTCGAATATGCCACGCGGAATAAAGTTAATAACATGTTTTCGTTCCTGCATGAGGTTTGACCTCGTTATAACCAGCGCGGAACGCAAGCGGCGGCTCATAATGGCCTCGGTGATGTAATTGGATATAATACGAGCAGAATGTGCGAATAAAACGGACGCGAGAGAGGCACAGCCGGAGAGGCACGGTTTCCGTGTGAACGGTGCTTAAACCTCCTTGGCCACTGGCACGGTTGGGTACGACTGACTGTGCGAATCGATAGCGGGTCGGACCAACCTTTCTGCCATTTGTTTCCTTCGGTCATCGTTGCGCCGGGGAACGGGAAAAGCAGTGGCCGACGAGCAACTTCTCAAAAATGGCGACGCGTTTGGAAAGATTTTCAAATGTTGTTAGAAAGCTTTTGTTGTCTCGCATTCTTCCGTTATCTAGTGCGATGTGCCATTGCGGAGTCCCGTACAAAGCCCTTTTGTGATCTCGGTGATGATGATTTATCTCCGCGTTGGAGTTGCCGTTGGAAATCTCCTACAAGCGAGAATTTATCTCCTCTTGATCCAATTGAGATTGCAGTTCTTTCGGTTTCTTTTACGGATTAAACTCGATTCGATTTTAGTTTAGTAAGATTAAATCGATCGTATAATATAATAGAGGGTTACAGTTTCCCGATATAAAAACTTCTCTCGCACCTGGCTATTGATTAACTCGAAAAAATTTCAGTTGTGAAGCATAGCTGTTAATTACTCTCCGAGCTCGGAGTTTATTTGATTTATAACAACCAAGTAAATAAAATTGCAACGTTTATTTGTTTTTTAAAGAAACCTTTTACCTCTTTCGTTATTATTACGTTGAGATTATTGGATAAATACGATAATATAATAATTCTCGATTGATGAAATTAATGTTTATTATTTCTTTACGGTTTTTTGCAACAATTTTATAATAAGTGTAACCATTATGTTTATCATTGAAAATTTATTTTGTTATATAAAAGAGAGATTAATCAAGAGAGTCTCAATTACTCTGCTGTATTTTGTTCTCGCGTAATGTTATATTTGAATATTTGTTGACTTTTCCCTACGAGAAAAATATTTTTTCAATAATTTGAAAAAATATTTTTCTCTTCTCGCAGAAAGCTACTTCGTAAAAGCAGAAGTGTATTAAATTTCGGGACACTCAAACCCGGCGATCTTCTGTACAAGTGTTAAAATTCGCGTTAAAAAAAATCCACGGCGTAGGCGTTATCATAATTCCCAGGCTCTTCGATTATACATGACCGCGTTGCACCCCTGTGCGAAGTGATTGCTTTACCTGCTTCTATCTGCGGTTACATGCATAATTGCATGCGCATTTACATGGCCATGGTGCATATGGGCGCGGGTTGTCACCGCGGCGGCACAAAGGACGCCGATGCGGCCGATGTCCGGAAGAAAAGCCGATAGGCGAGCGTCGCGCCGTCGCGGTTCGTGCATACCTATATCAGGCAGGAGCGCGGTGTGCAATAACAGCAACAAAAAAAAAGGGAAGAAGAAAAACAGGCAAAAGAAGGAAATCGATCGTCTCCGTGGCCGCTGCACGCATGACCATTAACCTACATCGCATCACGATGCACGTATCGATAAAAAACCGCTTGACGGCAAAACGACGATATTACATTTGGGTATTCCGTGTCCCCGATAAGAATTATTCCGCGAATTCGCGCGATGCACGCTAGGAAGCACGCGGCCCGCGGCCCGCGTGCGCCCGGCGTGACTATATCTGATATTCGGATCGAGATGGAAACGGATTAGTACTCGCCGCGGAAATAAAAACGAGCACGGATCACTGGTGCACGCCGCGTTCAGTTGCGAGAGCTGAATGCCCGTTTACATGCGCCCGGGTGAAAGTGCGGCACGTCCCGCGCTTTTTTCCGTTTGTACTTTTAACCGCGATTAGTTCAAGATCTACTGTTACCGCGAGTTTATTGGATCTGAATTTTTCATGGAACTATTTCATGCTTCTACGAATATTAATCTAGATGCAATTAGTGGACCAATTCGTTTCAACCAATCTAATTCGATAATTTCTCCTTTCCCCGTTTTATCTTGCGAAATATTTAAGAAATACTGGTGAAAAGTCGGTAAAAATTTATTGAGTTTGCAACTTATTATGTTATGATGTAGTATTAGAATCATTATTACAACAATTATATTGATTAGTAGGATATTGATTTTAGAAAAAATTACTGCGAAATATTTTACAAGCTTATAGCTAAATATCATTTGCATTCTAATTTTTCCTTTCTCAAGGCGCCTCTCGAGATTGCGCGCGCTCGATCGAGGGGGATCCAATTTTATTCTTTCGGATGCATGAATATTCGAGGGACGTGGCGCGGAAGTAAACGGCAGCGAGTAACGAATCCCCGCTTTAACGATCGGGGCATTTCTATCTCATCGCATCGATAGAATCGACACCTTCGATTGCAGCTGGTGCAATCACGCGATGCATTATGAAGCGCAGTAGTTTCGCCTTGACGGGCGATCGTTAGCGCGGATTGATCCGCGCGTTTTCCCGTCGCGACGCCCCATCATCCCCGTTGCTCCGTTAATTCCGTATAAACCGATGGAATCGATGCCGTCTACCGAATAAATTAGCGGATGCGCGCGCGCAGATAAAAGGGCGAGTGTATATTGAGAGATGCAACGTGCGATGTAAGCATCAGCAAGGGAAAAAGGGAGCGCGAAAATGTGTGTAGGTGACTCCGATAATCTTGGTCAGTAAAGTATTTCCTATAATAACTGCAATGCTATATCGATAGTAGAATATACGTACCTTTTTGTATTTATTGCATTTATTGTTATAAGATCGCAAATTAAATTGCCATGGATAAGTGAAATAATTTATCTTTCAATAATATAATTTATTTGCATATTAGTTACTAACAGCTTATATTTTGTAAGAGAGACGGATCATTGATTAAAAATGACATTGTTATTTTTACATTTCTTAAACATTAACAATAGTAGATTCAAAATTTTATTCGAATAAAGTTATATACTTGTTCTCTTATTTTTTAAGAAATGACCAAATGTTTTTTAATGTATTTGTGTAATTGTTTTTGGAAAGATTTCATATTATTAATTATATTAAATATCTATACAAGGATAATTCGTAATTAATAACAAATTAATTTCCTTGTTTAGATAAGACAAGAATTTGAACAAAAGAACATACAGTTTGCTTGAGGATTAAGTTTCACAGGAGAGTGCACATAGATAACACAAAACTTCTTTATACAATTTTAAGATTCCAACAGAATCTTATTTCGACGTATTTTACAATTTTATATCTCAAGTTATTCAATATTATTAACAAGTTAAAAAGTTGTTAAATGATATTTATCGATATCTTTCCACAAAGATTTTTATCTCAGAATTAAACGAGAAGTCTGTCTTTAATGTTTTATGCGATGATCGCGGATTACTTTGCACAGCGATTGTTTATCTCACTGTATACTTATTATGAACGACAAGCGCGTTCCCAAATGAGAACAATGATACAAATGGCAGAAACGCGTTGACGATTCTAAGCTCGTTCGCCGGCAAACTGATGTCGGCGATGAGGCGCTCGCGTAATGAATGCCCGTCAAGGGGGTGAGAGAGAGAGAGAGAGAGATGGTAATCGTGGATGCGACGAACGAAACGCTTCTTGTTGTATTCTTCTTTCTCATTTCAGCCGGTGGGATTCGTGACTTTTCACACAAGGGCAGGCGCGGAGGCGGCGAAGCAGGATCTGCAGGTAATAGCCCTTTTCTCGCAGGCGCCGCGAGGCAAGGGGGAAAAGTCGCGGAGAAGGTGGTAGACTCTCCCAAGGGTCTCAGGGTTGACGTGCGGTTGATCTAGTATACATACACAGTGACACTCACTCGTACAGATATGCTCGGCAGTATTTTTTTTTTTTCCTTTACGACTCCACCCTGCCTTAGATTCTCCAGCTGGCACGGGTTAATGCTACCTCTAGCTCTTACCTCCATTAGTTACTACATCCACGAAACCTCTCTATCTAACTACTCATTTCTCTCTACCGTAGCTTTTTCTCTCTATCTTTCTCTTTTTCTCTCATTGGGACCAAACGTAGTACTACCTTTTGTCTACCTGTATACGTACCAAGGCGTATTGTAATAACGCTGCACCGTGTGGCATTATCGATATATCTATATATATGGTGTTGTTTGCCTTCCGACAAGTATCATCCCGTTGCATATACATATATCTAAATATATTCGAAAAATTCGCCGACGCTGCGAAAGGAATTATTAAACTGTGGTGGAATATCCCAAGAAAAGAAGTAGACGATCTTATTTATGCATCAAATATCAAATGATTAAATGATAACTTTTAAATTAAAAAAAAGAATATTATAAATTTAGAATGTTATAATATTTGTAATATTTTGGACTTTAAATTTCTGGATCAAATTTTTGTCTCGTATTTTCTCTAGAGTTTTAAAATTTCTCACACTTTTACAGACAACATTGCATTTAACCATATCGAGCTAAGAAATAATTTTAATTTTCTTTTGTGCACGACAATTGTGAATACACGTATTGATCATTTAAAATATGAATATATTTATATGTAACGCGTACCTATATATATGTATCTGTAAATACATATATCTGCGGGGTGATCAACGTAACTGATTTAAAAACTTTTTCGTAACGTCACGCGACACACTTTGGTATACAGCTATATGTATAATTCGGGCGCGGAATAGCTTTACAGCTTTCGTTGCACGACAGCAATCAGATCGAGTTTTCTGGTTAAGTTGGTCACCCCGTATAGCTCTACCATACCGTTGCAACTGACCTCACGCAATCTGCAATGTTATATAACCCAAGTACGGCAACGGTATACTACTACGTACGTATTGTACGTACCGCGTAGAGAAACATCCTTTTGTCGGATGGACACGTTCGCTGGAAACACCCTAGAACTAACGAGTCCACCTTATGAATACACGAACAAGGAGAGAAACACACACACATACGTACATACATGAATACATGTCTACACGCCCTTGTGCTAATTTCCCTTCTACCTAGCGTAATCCCATGTTATTATTATACCTACATCACTTTCGTCGCTAGCCACCTGTGATTCGATCGGCCCTTTCGATTTGATTTCGCACGCGCAAAACATACGCCATAGTTTGAATACAGTTTCAACGCTCGGCGTAGCTTTCGAGTCTTCTGATATTTTTTTATTCTTTCAAAATTAGTGAGAAAATTAAAAAATTTATCGCGCAAATCTTAGATTCTTTTAAAAGGCAAAATATCTCTGTAATTATGTTTCTTAATAATTTATGGTAAAAGATGGTTGATGTAGAACGAAGATATCTGTGATGATGAAATTAATAATTTCTGTAAGTTAAGATACAATCTGTGTAAATTATTTTGAACATTCGTGTATAGATTTGTGGAACGTTGTCGGTATATATATTTATATATTTATACAAGGATTCAATAAGTAATTAAATATATAATTAGTATTTTACATTATTCTATTATGATTGTATTGAAAAAGTAATATTTAAATGTTCCTACAATTTTGCACTGTCAGTTTTTAAAATAAACTGAAACGAATTATTTTGACTAAATATCCGGATGACAACGATTTATGGAATATCGATTCTCTAACGTTAGTATTTTCGTAAACATCAATCTGACTTACTTTCGTGTTAAATTTACGGTACAAAATGAACAATGTCAGTGAAGTATATTGAAGGAAAATAACTCACTGCAAAATACGTGATCGATGTCATTAGAGTGGATAGCGTGATCTGTCTATATTTCTGTAGACATAATTATTGTGTTAATAAGAATAAAATTACAAGTATTTGCCTGAGAAATACCATTACATTTGTCGGAAAAAAAATACTTTTCGCATATGTTATATAAATGTATATTAATAAAATATAAAGATTTATACTACATAAAATGGCAAATATTTTTTATGCCATGAATATGTAAATTTTCATTAAAAAACAGATATATAATACACATAAAACTCTCTTTTATCTTTAAAAGATAATTTACAACTCTTTGCCTTTCAACCAAAGGATCAGTTTTAAGAAGTTGTTGTGAAAAGAAACACAATATGCCTAGAAAAAACATGCAAGATCCTTTAAAAGCGTAAATTTATTTTCTGATGGAAGATTAACCCAACACGCTAGTGACGAAAGTAGGGCTCTCCACTATCGCTCTCTTCTCTAATTTTTTTTTTCTTTCTCTCATCTTTGCCTTACTACACTACCACCATCCATCCACGTGTGCTCCCGATTTACTAATTTAGGGAATCTATTTGCAGCAGGGGGTTAGATTCGATCCTGATATGCCACAAACCATACGTTTGGAATTTGCAAAAAGTAACACAAAGGTTAGCAAACCCAAGCAACCAGCCGCTGCAGCAGCCACCTCGCACCCTGCTCTGATGCACCCTTTAACGGGACGTAAGTATGCACCGCCACTCGTTCACTTGCTGGATACGTCTCACTTACTATTTCTCACCCACTGCACCGACTACAAAGTGTCCCACTTCCTGTTGTCACTCGGCTGTTTTTTTTTTCAAAAGGATTTTTTTTACATACGTACGTACTCCCTCCCCCGCCCCCTTCACCAGCCACCGCAACGGGATCTGAGATCTCGTCGTCGAGAATCGTACGACAACTGATCGAAGTACGAAGGGGTTTCTCGCGGCAAACCTTCGCGATTAATATCATTTTGCAACGTAAGGTGTGTACACACGAATATATACAGGTAATGTACACGCGGTATGCGGTTACAATGGCGCTTACGTTGCGCAAATTATCGTGCTTATTACGGCGCAGATCGGCGATAACGATATCTGTGTCGAGTATAGATAATCTCCGATTTCCGTGGTGACTATACACTGCGAATCCGCAATCTGTCTAAAGTCAACGCGCTGTTATTTTCTCAAACAACATTAGACCGCGGTTCTTTGTTCTCATGATGTGTTACTCCAATTCAGATTTGTTTATTTATCTATCTATCTTCATTTATACTTATTTAAGTTTTAAATTCTTAAATCTCTCTCTCTAGTCTAGGTTTTTTACGTCTTGTATTTTATATAAATTTTATATTCATACACAGATATAAACATTAATTATTTCGTATTATTTTGTTTTACTATTTATCATATAGGTATTTATAACATATTTTATAAATGCATTTATTATATATATCTATATTGTAAAACGCGCATTTAATAAGCAAAATATTTTATTCTCATTTAAATCTCTCTTTGTTAAAAAATTCAGCCCATTCGAATAAAATTGATTTATTTTTAAAATTATTTAATTCGACTAAAATAAAATGAGCAATTCTTTTTAGATGTCAGATGCTTTTATTTTGGTCTGTACAAAATCAATTTTAATAAATAATATTTTAATTTTGTAAAAATATTTTTGTGCCTGCGTACTTTTATCGTTGTTGGATGGTTGTGTCTAATGCGTGTGGGCATGCGTTTTTTTTTAAGGTATCCTGGGTATAAATCATGTGCGCGTTATTGACATCAAAAGCTATAATATTAAGAACATTTGTAAGAAGTGCTAGTCATCCGTCCATGTGCATTGCGCGGTGCAGATGGGTGGAAAATATGAAGATAATTTATTATAATAACAAATGGCACAATTTATTTATTA
This sequence comes from Temnothorax curvispinosus, assembly GCF_003070985.1. Lineage (NCBI taxonomy): Eukaryota > Metazoa > Arthropoda > Insecta > Hymenoptera > Formicidae > Temnothorax > Temnothorax curvispinosus. Next base: position 1,344,918 of record NW_020216101.1, on the reverse strand, counting down.
AATATGAATTGGAATTATATAAATCTCTCATGCTCTCTTTATATTTTTAGGATATTTTATATGTAAAAAATATCTGAAATAATATAAAATAAAATTTATTCGGTAATAATTATTATTTGTAATTAAATATTATAAGCAAGTAAAATTCGTGGTCGAAGGATTAAAAATTGTGGGAAAAATTTACAAATTATAACTTATAGTTGACATAATTGATGCTACGTAATTGATTTACATGCGCACTTACGTGGGATTAATCCGAGCGATACTAAAACAGCTTAATGGCAAATGCAACGTGATCTTGCTAATGCAAGTGTGGAAAATATGTATATAGCTATTTTGTATAAAAATGTCATGGACAGAAAGAAAGGCGATCACGAATGGTCAAGTCAGGCGGTATACATATATATATCACGTATCGATCACAAGTAATGGAACGAGAGGGGCAGAATAAAGTTGAATAAATCTCGAAGGTCCGCACGTTTATACGGGCTACGTGCGCGTTTTGCGCACGCAATAAATATGTATTTGTGTCACATTGCGGAAACAGACTTGCCGGACGGACGTAAAGCGCATCAGTTTCCGAAGAAACAGTGACTGTGATAAATTTTGCTGTTGCGAGCGCTGTTTGATTTTTGTATAGAATATAAGATCGTCTTTATTTCCATAATATCCGAACGCATCATCCGCCTAGCGGTGATTTATTACCCGTGTCAGTGACGAATGAACTCGAGCTGCTGTTATAATGGTCTTTGTGATATAATAAGGTTGAGGGATTTTAGCATATTAGTAGATTGTTTTAAATATAAAATGAGACAATTATGTTTAGAAAATATTTCTAAGTCCTCATTGTGTCACTAACTTATCAATTATGCATTGATAAAATAATTTGTAACCTTTCTTAATTTTTCTCAAAATACTCTTTCCACGTTAAGTTGATTATTAAATCGTTTAAGTCTTAATGAAAGATTACAGAGAGAAATACATAAGTTATTTATATTGTTGTAGGGCCATTTGGATAATAATGTCTCTTGAGCAATTTTCTAACGTAGGGAATTTGGCAAATGTTTTGCGATGTAGGAAGGCGAATCGATTATTTAATTGTCTAAACATCAGTAGTACCAACGGTACTATCCTCCTCGACTGGAACCAGCCGTTAATGGCGTTCTTAATATCGCGTAAATAGACCACATCCAGCAGCGTCGGGAAATTTCGCGGAATAATTTCGTTTTAGGTGGTAGCAATTTCGTACGATGACCCAATTTCGCCGCGCCGCACGCCAAGCCACGTCAATAAGACATAATCGAACTGCTAAACGTAGCGTCGACGAGATTATCTTTATAGATACCGAAGAAATAAAATTATTGAAATAATTAATGAATTTGTGCCACGTTCAATAATTTTTAGTTTGCGACATTAAATTACGCATATTATTGATCATTTTTAATAGACAATTTTAGCAAATTACAAATTAAAATATGTTTGTTAATTTGTGAGATAATTATTTCAAATTTTGTAATTATCTGACATGTTATACATATAGTTATATGTATATATTTTACCATGGAACTGAGATTAGATTTTTTTTAAATGAATTAGATTTGATGAGAATTATAATTGTGAAGACGTTTAACATTAAAAATGAGGAAATATTGATCTTTGCTGGGTAGATACACGCCGCGATATATATATTTCTGAGAATATAATAAGAGTTATATATATACATGCTTTCTGGGTTGATAAATTTTGGAATTTGTTGCCAACACTTTCCAATCTCGTGGAATTATGTTTGACGAAACTTCCCTCTTCCATGTTTCGGGAAATAAAGCCTCGGCTTTGAGTTTATCTAAAGTAATTCGTTGCTTTTAAATCGAATTTAAATGTAAACAATATCTTGGAATAAATTTACGTATAGTAGCAGCATACCGGTGAATTAATCTTTAACGCGAAGAATCCGATTTTGAAAACAATAATACAAGTTACGGTAAAAATATAATTCTGACGTAGGTACATTGGATTTCATTTATAGTTATAGATGACATAAGAAAATTTTGGATCCTCCTTTTTAGATTCTCCACAAATTGAAACGGAGAAAGTATTATAATAAAAGCGTTTTATATTACTATGTTCATAAACTGTTTTATTTCTTAGAATATATAGGGATATGTTTAGATCAATGGTACAACAGTAACTTGGCACAGATTTCGTAATGACTTCAGTTACCATTCACTTTGCGCGGAATGCTCGTATCGATGATTAAATGTGACTCATATACGGGAAGTTTCTGCACTTTGATCATGCAAAAGCGACGAGCGAAAAAAATACAAACGCATGCCAGCTTTTTGTGGCGATTCTCAACTCTATTTGCATAAGCATTTTCTAACTGTGGTTTTAGAGCGATTACAATTGCAAATACTTCACTTACAGAATTATTTTGTGTGTATATTTAGTCGCGTATGTACGCACTGTTATATGATCTTTTTACTCTTATATTCTTAAAGAGAAATATTACATATTTACTTAAATTAGAAAATGTAATAAATAACAAGTATATAATTCTGAATTAATTATGAATAAATTTTATTTTAATAAAATTTGTATTTAAACTTTATTTTTAACTAAAGACGTACAATGTTCAGGTTCATAATTATAAACAATGTTTGCTTTCAATACTTTTGTCGAGGAAAAATCGATAAAAAATCGAAGAATCTGTTATTAAAGTATAATGCGATAGAGGTGTTGTAGGAAACTTTGTAAAGATTCTTCAGGGACCCTGTTCATCGCCGAAGTTTAGAACAAATTTTCAGTTGAGAGACACTGGCTTCTTGCATATCAAAAGTTACGTGAGACGCGCGCGGGCTCAATAAAATTTATGATCGCCACCTAAACTGTTTGCTGGTGAATTATGGAGGAGAATAATCGTAAGGAATAATCAGGTTAAATTGTATCTACACGACTGTTGGTGGTTGTTAATATCCGACGTTTTGTTGAATAGTCGCACGAACGGCTTTCGTATTTTTCTACGTAAAGTGCAATTAACGGACAAATTACAGAGTACCTAAAAATACCGATATATTTTTCAATGATTACAATTTTATTAGATGCAGAGTAATCACATTTTTCTTCTTGTTTTCTCCTTTTCTACTTCTCTTAGAGAAATTATTATCTAATATCTTTCACAATTGCGAAGTTTTAATATTGTTTCAGTTTCAATAATGTTCGTTGGAGAGATTACGATCGTGCAGTATAAAATACGACATCAACGAAATTAATGCAATAAATTCTCGTACTTGTTGTATTAAAGACCCAAGATTTGCGCGGCGTGGAAGACGCGCACGTTGATTGTACGCTCTGAAATTCATGGTCCATTTAACCGAGTTTTCCACGTTTGACCGTGCGTGCTCAGACATATTATGCATTATCTACGCGTGGAGGAATGCAGCCTGCATTTTCCCGCTGGAAAATGGTATGCTCGGTTGGCTTTTCGCACGCTGCATGCCGGAGCCCCCGCGCAATGTCGGCGCGATGTCGGTGGAGCCGCACCGCAATAGCGTTAGCGTTAACATAGATCCGCGCATATGTGCGTTATATTGAGTTCCATACGCGACGCCAAGAAGGTGTTGCAAGTATATAGGTTCGTGCGAAAGGCCACGCGCGTTGTTCACGTATAGTTCGCGAGGGTTGCGTGTGTCAACCACAAATGACGGCCTTATGAATCGATATAGAAATTGCGCGTTCTTTTAAAAAGGACTGCTCTTTCGTAGAAAACTTTTCCCCATCGGATACATACCTCATTTCTTATTTGCATATGAATGCGACACGTGCTCGAGAATAATTATCGACGTCTGTAAGTCCTACCTTTTCCGTGATCGACGACAATAAACAATTGCATCTAGCCGCGCCGGGAATTCTCATAATTGTATATTTGTTATACACGTTAATGCTCTTTTGAAATGGGTATAAATGTAGTTCTGAGAATCGTCCTACATGGAAACTGAGTCGGAGTTGATTTATATCGGATAATTCACTCAAGTTATTTATTTTGCGGAGTATATGGTTTATACCGCTGTTAGCATTACGAAGTTAATAACAAATATTTAAACAAGTTATTTATAGACTGATGTAAAATCTTATTTGCGTTTTCATTTTATTGTGCATTGAGTTTGCTAATTTCTTATTGTAAACATAGCATTAACCTCGATATATTGATTTGAATAATGAGATATAAAGAAAAACAGATCACACGATATATAATAATCAGCGATACAGCTGATTCCATAGAGCAATAAATAACACGAGAGACATATATAATACATATACTTTCAATATAAAACACATAAATATGAACACGATAATCAAGTGCGAGAGCGATATATTTATAAATTATAACAGACACTTAATATTTTACATCTATAATTTCTCTCTTATCGCTGTTATGTTATAGCAATTAAGAGTTTAATTTTTATATACAGATATAAATATTAACGCTGCAAGTTATTAATGACAAAATTTACGGATAGAAAAGAAAAGAATCTCCAATTTATTATTGCAATTATTAATTGAATGAGAAACATGTAAATACAATTCATATAAATTCTAAATACTGAAAAATACACATTAACTGCTAAAATAACAAGTAAAATTTTTGCACAATATGAAAACGGTGTAATGAGCTTTGTAAGATATATTCCTAAGGTTCGGATTAATCACTCGGTTATAACGCCTCACGAAGAAGAAACGCATTGTGCAAATGAATCTCCACTGTGCAATGATACGAGGTCACTCTATGAACACGCGAGAGGTGTTAAATGAAATGTTTCGCCGTAACTTTCATCAACAAGTGCACGAGAATTGGATCACTTCGAAGGAAGGCAATAAGACTGAAGAACGCAAGTCATCAAAATTATAAATCTATCATAATGGTTGTGAACAAGCTATTCTTACAATTGTATGTTCAAATCGCATTGTTATAAGAGAGCTTATGATCAAAATATGATCCAAACTCAAATAATATCATTTATGAATTAATTAAAAATATGTTATACAGTTTATATATGTAAACGTCTAATCAAGTTTTTTAAACGATCAATTAATACCTTATTATTCGATATATACAATATCTTTGTTATTATCAGTTTCATGGAGTTCAATTTAGGAATTAATGCGGGGAACGGAATATTATTTTTCATGAATATGTTTAATTGCGTAATAAAGTCTTTATAGTTAAATAAATTGGAAGGCAATGTGTTGTTTTCCAATTTATTGGATTCACTTGTCGTTTGTCGAAATAAATGGAAAAAAAATAAAAAAAAGTCTGATCGTCGACAATGGTGAAAGCTCTCTCCCTACCTAGACGGTACGCGTTTACTCGAGCCTGTGTGCTTCACCATGCGAATCGGAGGTCAGCCTAGAATCAATAAAGTGCACAGTCCTGGCAGGGACTAAAACACACCACCGAATGGCAGACATATATACACGTAAGGGCTTATGCAGTGGCTTCTGTTGGCGAACAATCACATTTTAATGAAAATAAAGCTTCTTTGCTCGAGGAAAGGGGGGAGGGGAGATATAAATCTCAGGAGATTTCATGGGATTTACAATAGTTGCTCAACTTTTAGAAAATTAAATTGTTGCATTTCTCTTGTTACATAAAAATGTTGGCTTGCAAAAGGAAACAATACGATCTTTGTGTTGCGGATACAATTAGTTTCCATGTATATACAATAGTATCATATTTTCCATGTATTTAGAATAGTAACATCTTTTAACGCAACTTAGAAATTAACTTGTAACAAAAATGTCCAAGAAGAGAGAGAGGAAGGAAAGAATTTTGATTAATTTGAATGTTTTGGTCAAAAATATTTTGTGACCCAATTATGCGGCTTTTCACAATTAAAGTTCTGATTATTTATCTTTTATTTTTGTTTGTGCTTTAAAATTCTTCACGAATAAATCGTTGATTAACCGATGATTTAATTGGGAATTATATAATTATATTAATAATATCAAAAATGATAAGTTACAATTTAATTTTTATTACCTATTTATAATTCAGGTTAACGTATAATTACAATTGACATGGAAATATTGAAAAATGCTATTAAAAATGATTTCGGTAAATTCAATTATGGAATTAAATTACAATTATATGAAGAGAGAGCCTTTGAATTATGTATTGCTATACATTATTTATTGTACGGATTGTTGAGATACGTTATTTCAACGATAAATCTTAGCTTAGTTGCAGACGTATTGATACATTAATATTTTCAAGATAAAAATACATCTATGCAAGATTGTAGTTGGCTTGTCATCGAAAGAAATAGATCATATGCTGTCTAGTTGATCGCACGGACATATGCAAGTGAGTGACGCAAGATTTTCGCGATGCTCGATCGCGATGCGTGGCGTATGAAAGAGCGTTTTGTTATACATTTGCCTCTGTGGCTCCGACAATTCATACAAGTAAAAAAATTGCGGAGTAATTGCGCGTTCGTGACGAAACGCGACAGAAAAGGCGCAGTTTCACATAGACGCAAACTTCGTGTTGACTTGTCGCTACTGTTTTTTTTTTCTTACAAATTTTACATTTGTAATAGCAATCACGTATGCGAGTGCCAACAAAAAGAGGAGAAAATAGCTAAAAAGAATATTCTGCAAGAATTCGCCAGCTTTTTTTTATCGTTTGACTCTCTCCATGACGGAGAAAAGTCGTGTATTTAGGTAGCGCCATTAAGCTGACACAACAAAAATCGCTCGGAAACTAGAATTAAATAATTAGAGGCTGAAATGTTTCGAGAAAGATAAACAATGTAAATATTATATGAATTGCGTAACGAGATCAGTGTCGCGAACGAAGTTGTAAATGAAGGTTCGCCGGCGCGTCGCTGAGAAGACGCTCGGTTTACCATTGTCACTGGCTCGTAACGCCTAATCATAAGTCCCTCTCCAGCGATTTACCGGCTTCCAAGAAGACCATTTTTTTCATGTCGTGCCGTCGGCGATTACGCTCGATGGCGCACTGTACTCTGCCATTACACCGCGAATAATCTGCGTCGTGGTGCTCCTTGGAGTGGCAATATTTGCGACATAAAGTTTCTAAATTTTACTTAAGTGGTAAATGAATTTTTACTAGTTATTTATAAATAAGTTTATTATATTTGTTCATAAATGAAAAACAAATAAATAAAAATAAAACATTACAAGAAGAAATACAAGTTTTTACATATAGCAAAATAAATGGTTGAAATTTTTTGTAATTTAAATAGCTCTGCTACATTAATTTAGTTATTTTAAATAAAAAATATAAAAATATATTTTTAAAGAATATATTTTCACGTAATCACTAAAGGATAAGAAATAATTATTTTACGAAACTCATATCGATTAATTCAATATATAAAATTGTGGTATTTATTAATTATATAATATCTATTGATGTATAGTAATTTATATATAGTCTTTTATAATTACCATTTGCGATATCCTAGTTGTAAAAGATAATCTTTAATACGTCTGAGCTTTTATCGATCTTTTTTTAATCTCATTGTCCAACTTTCGAAAATCCCTGTACCGTAATTATCGTTTCTATCTTCGTACGTCTTCGTAACTAAAGTAAAGAAAAGAAATCATGAATTGGACGTTATTGATTGCGTAATCACTAGTAAAATGTTGATTGAATTGCGTCCACTTTCCTTCGACCACGAGCAAATGGTGTAATGTTTTATCGTTTTTTTTTGCGTCAGATACATATCTAATCTCCATCGCGAATAGGACAAAATAATTTTGCGTTTTATTATAAAAAGTGCATTGAGTATCTCGACGATTACAATGCTAATAATCTGCGCAGCAAATTGCCGCGACCTTTCGGTGCGTTTCACCTCGAACCCGATACATTTTATGCGATATTTAAATAACTTGTTTTGACCGCGAGTAACACGGTTCTGTGACCTGTTAATAATGAATGTCATTAGTTTTGCTATAGCAAAGACTAATAGGCAGCTTTTACGTAAAAAACAGTGTATGCTGGTAAATGAAGAAATAGATCAATTTAAAATCAAATTTTTTATAAGAAGGAATGTAATAATGTTTCATGTATAAAAATAATGTTTAGCAAAACTTTACATGAAAGCTGCCCAAAAATATTGAAAGATTGATATAAATAATTATATATTGAACAGGATATCTACTGTATGTGTATGTAAAGATATCTACTGTGATATAAGCAAAATTTTAACCTTCCGATATATTTCTATTTCTAATAGAATTTCTAAAAATTTTTTTCATTTTTGTATTAAAAAATTTTAATTACAAATAATTTTATTAATTTTGTTAAAAGATACTTACACAAATATAGTCAACATTTAATAAATCTTTTTCTGCTAATACCTATTATTTTTATGTTGAAAAATGTCAGTGTATTAAATTAAAATATATTTATGATATATCCGATATGAAAAAGATAAAAATTTATCTCTGGCCAGTATTAGTAGATATCCTGACGAGCAAGAACGTGCGTGAAACGCGGTTCGCAACCGCGCATTTAATTACTCAGGGGAGCGACTCTATCTAATCCTGTGCTCTATTGCAGACCTAGGGAGTCCATTCTTCCCCGGTGGTCCTGAATTGTGGCATCATCCATTGGCGTATTCTACAGCCGGCGAATTACCGGGCACGCTGCAACATGCGACGCTGGTGCACCCGGCGTTACATCCTCAGGTCCCCGTACGTTCCTATCTTTGACTATCTGCAGACAAAGCTCTGGAGCCGCCGACGAGCGCCCCGATGCACGTTAGTGATACATGATCGTTATACTCGATTACTCTTACATGGTAACAAGGAGATTCATGAGGGTTCAAGGACCGAAAATGCTTTCGATCATGACTACCTTGAGCCCTCGACTCCTGGATTTTTTAGATTCTTGGGTGTTGAATTTTTTAGCGTTTTAATCCTTCGGTCTCTTTTTATAAACGCTTTAAATCGTCGAATTTCTTAGATTTTCGCGTAGACCTTTAGGTTTGTGAACCTTTAAATTTTTAGATTTTTGGAGAAAAAATATTTATTAAATATTTAGATTATTGCTTTAAAGGTTTTTATGCGAACTATGTATATAGGGTGCTTTATCATTATCGCATCTTGAATAATCAGTTTTAATAATTAATTTGATTTTTTGATGAATTTGAAGTAGACTTTTCCATCTTTAATCTTTGTAATACATTTTTAAATTATACAATTTTTAAAATAAACTTAAATGAAGATAAAATTCTGCTCTTTGCATGTTTAAAATTTCCCAATGTTATTTATTATTAATAGCCTATAATTTGAAATCTGTGTATTTGAGAAAAGATCGGTTGCAATTAGAGCAGAAAGCTCATCGTTAAAAATTGATGCGGTGATGATACCTGACTCTGTATAAACATTACATAAAACCAAAATAGCTTAACCGTAATGAATAATACTATGCGAATTATTATAAATAACATTTTTTCCGTATACGCGTGTAATATCATCAGTCAGCATATTCGAATGTTATGCTTTATATCGTCACAAAATCGATAGCGCAACTTGTCGTCGCACTGCGTGTCCTCACGTATTATGCAGAAATGTGCAGCCGTGTGGGTATATATCACGCTAGCTTCGAATCGCAGAGTTTCGAAGTTATTGCGATGTCTCCGTAGTTTGTCGCGACATGGATTAATTATGGTCGCCGTAGACGTTAATAAATCCATGGCTTACTTTTTCTTCAGTCTATCCGCATCGTACATATTTTTCCGCCGTTTTAATTTTACAAGCTGGGGAGTAGTATTCAAAACTTGGGGACATTATATGTTGACGATATCTACGGTTCGGGGTTATTTCATAGTTATTAATGAAGATAGATGATGAGTAAGGTACAACCATAAATAACTCCGATAAGCCACATGTTAGGTAATTAGCAGCATCTAATCTAAGGGTATATGGAAAGTTAAATGAAGAGATATATGTAAAGACATAGAAATAGGGGTATACATATACATTTTCCATATCAAAGTCTTCGTTATTTTTGGAATTCATCTTTTGTTTAAATATTTTAAAATCTGATGTAAGATTGAAAAGAGACACTGTTCTTCTATCTTAATACGGCTTTCGATACGACTAAAAATTTGTATCTATTAGTCTTATCTAATGAATACTTCAGGGAAAAGATTAATATTCAATGAAGCTCGAAGCTCGAAAAATCGGAAAGATTGTTCAGCGCGAGTATTATACCTTCAATTTTCTTTAAGATATTGGCGATGCCAATCCGGTGGTACCAATCCACGACTTTATTGATTTTTAATATCGCATAAGTCTGTGCCAGGTTTACGTGGATATCTGTCACGCATTAATGCCGACCCGTAACTTGCTCGTGAAACACACCTCTACCGATTTCTATGAAGACAAATAGCGGGACGATATATAGTCACGAATGTGGACGAACGTGATACAATCTCTACTTTATCGATCGCATTGCGTATGATATTATGAGTTGCTTTTATACTGTAATAAAAGATCAATATTATTTCGTTACGTGCCACAGCAAATTATGGATTAATCGAGAATGCGAGGATAAAGAATCGTGATACAATGTTATTGTGAATATATCTCGATACTTAGTGTTGAAAATTTATAAATTTTGAGAGAAATAGACAACTGAATTTTTTAATACTATTAATTGACATCCCGACATTTCTGGATTTCATATAAGTAAATAGCATTGCTCAAAATTATATTTGCTTGAATTTTGTGACTTTTTGAACTCTTATATTTTTAGGAGTGATATAATTTTCTATTTAAATAATCGAATACTTCGGGAGACATTTTATTATTTGATTATATTCTTGGGGGTTATCGTTTCATATAGTTAAGTTCTTAAATCTATAAATCATTCCTGCATCGTTCAATCTTAAAGTTTCTAATACTTAAGATTCTATAAGTTTGTGATTCTTCCTTCTTGTTTAATACTGATGCCGTTACAGAAGAAACTTCGCAAAAATCGTAAAAGTATACTGTTTTGTAAAATATAAACTAAATTCTTAAAAATAGTTTTACACGAGAAAAGTCAGATATATGAAACTGTTATTTTATGGCAGGATATCGATTTAGCAAAAGGATTATGTTGAGAAAGCTTTTGGAAGTAATGGAAATCAATTTTTTACAACTCACATACACACGTCAAATCTCGAACATAAAATATCTTTGTTACGAAAATTGAGAGCACTGTCGATATTCTTTGAATTTAGCCGCACGAGAGAGAAAATCTGTTGCATTGAACGTTTGATAAATCGAAGGCTCTCGAGCCCGGACTGCCGCGCTATTATTTCCTTTTTCTCCGTACGCATCTTGCCTTTAACGGAAGTAAAAAGGAAGCGAATCTCGAGATATCCACTTGAGGAATAACGAACCGAGAACCTGGTAGCAATAACGTCGGAACTTATTAAGTTGAATATCTTCTGCGATTCAACTCGATTAAATGCATTTTCGAACGACTTGACGAAACCGAGAATCGTTGGCGAGATTTATCATCGCTTTGATAAGTTAATAACGATACTCAATGCAAATGATTCAGAATCATTCCTTTCATGTTGATATATTTTACAGACATATTTGTATATATGTATGTATTAGATGAGAAATCTGCTGTGTTTCCTTGCGTTATATAATTCATTTCGATGCGATTGATTAGTCATATATCAATCATTATTTTAAATTTATCAATAAAAAGTATTGTGCCGGTAAAAATAACTTTGCTCTCAAGAGATTAAAAAAAAGTGCTTTGATCTGTGATTAGAAGTAATATGAGTTGACTATTTTGCATAGCAATTTGCAACATACAATTTAAGACCATTATTACAAAAAAGGTTTAATGTGGGCTTATAATTAACGCGAATATGTTCACGCAAGAAAAATGTTTAGAAGACATACTTAAATTCCAAAGGTTAGAACATACACATTGAAATTTCTCTTAGATTCTAATTCTTTGGATACCTGTTCGTTTTTCGCAATATTTTCGCGAATGGTACGCGCTGTTTCCTTCGATCGAGGAAGTATGTTCCCTATGTCGGGACGACCTTTAGACTTCAGTTTTTTTGCTGTCTGAAAAGGTGTAATTTTTTTTGTTGAAGGGACAAATAGTAGGGCTGGGAAAGACATGGCGGATTGACGCAAACGCGTCGATCTGTGCGAGCAAACCGACTACTCATGGCCGAGCGGAGCGAGTTGAGTGCATGACGGAATTATTTATATTTTCCAGGCGCCTATGTCCCTGCCGCATCCTACGACGTTGACGTCGATACACGCGTCGCTGCCTCATTTTTTACCGTCGCCGGCACTGGCGTCACCGGTCGGATCACCCTCATCACAGCCGAACATAGCCGTCAGCAATGCGCAGTGCTCCACCCTCTTCGTGGCAAACCTGGGCCAGTTCGTGTCCGAGCATGAGCTAAAGGACATCTTCAGCAGGTCAGACATCTCACCCATTTGCTTTTTATTTTCTTTAATCCATAGCCGTATGCGAGCGAATCGCATATGCTCGCTTATCGGTTGCGCTCGCTTATCGATTTATTATATTTATATATTCTATGGCAACCACATATGTGTGATTATCGCGATCCTATATAAGGACAGTTTTTAAAATGCATCAAGGTGCATTATTGCCGTGTGGCGAAGGTGTAGGAGTCGCGAGATAAATTTATAAAAATAGTACACCAGACAAAAGTTCCAGTGAAATATCTCAATTATACACAGTGATGAAATTAAATGTTTCTTATTATTATATACATATATTAAGACTTTTAACGGGATCTCAATTTACAGGCTGCAATACATAAAATGACATATAAAATATTATTTAAAGACCGCGTTCATTACAATAGATAATTTATTTTATTTTAACGCAAAATGTCAGAAGACACAAATATTAATCATAATTACAATGATAACGAAGATAATAGATTGCTCGAAAGAACATAGTCATGTTTATATGATGTGCATATGCTGGTAGTAAATGCGCGCCAATTGCGATACGGGTACCGATACACGTGGGTCTTATCAGTGCACCACGTGGTGGCGATATCACTATGTCGTGGTGTGTTCGAAACATTTGCTATTCTCGATGAATGAGCAACGGGAATACGGCGGCAAAAGCATTTCTGATATCTATGAATAAATTTTAAAATTGTTATACTTTTTAGTTTTCAATTTTTTAATAAAAAATTTTCGGATTTTTTAATATTTTATCTCTTTGACCTTTAGATTATTTTATCTAGTGGAAATCTTTAATAGAAAGATAAAAAAATCTCTCGATTCTTGGATCTTTGACTTATGAATTCTAGACTCGTTAAATCTGTAATGAATCTAACAATTAGATTTGTTAATACATATACTTAAATAAAAAAATCCTGTAATTACAACAATTTTTAAATTAAAACCAAACTTACGTGAATAAATACCAGATAAACTGAAGATCGGTAGTTTTGTGTTTAAAGAAGTACCTTGTTGTGTGCATTGTTAATGATTTACGTCGTCATATAGTTATATAACTTTAGCAAGGATGTATGCGTCCAAGGATTTCTTGCATTGGACAAAAAACGCCGATAGAGATCGCGAGCATGGCGTCAAAAGCGTATAATATATGCAATCCTTATCGTTCCTGACGCTTGAAAAATTTGCAATATACTTATTATTAATTATTACATTATTGTTCTGATTGGCATATATCACAGGACGGGAACTTTCGGGTCATAAAGAATGTAAAACGCAAAATCGTAATTAAACATGGTGACCCGTTAATTGCGGACGGAGATATTCGCAATTAGACTGCTCGCTTAAGTGTCAGCTATCCAACAAGCGGTAAAGTTAAAATATGTTATCCGGCCGGGCATTACACAGTTGCGCTCGCGTAATAAATTATTTTCATGTACCCCGCCATGCGGAACCTTCCCACGATCCTGAGCACGCCTCCAGTACGTCGTGAATCATTGAGTCGAGAATTACGAACTCTTTCGATATGTTCTACGCTAAATCGGTTAAACCGCGGTTAATATCCGCCGTTTCGTACATACATAAGTTTCTACGTAGGAATAGGAATAACTGTGAGATCTGGTAAAAAGACATTTATTTATCTTTGATTAATGCTGCGAACCTCGATCACGTATTTGCAGTCGCGGGATTATAATAATTGCCGGTAACAAGAGAAAGTTACGTGAATTAATTTTTGTACGTTGCACTGCGAAATTATATGAAACTGCTAGAATACTTGGATACTTTTTGTTTAATAGAATATTTGGAGTAGTTGTTTTGGGGTAATTCTGATATCGATTACTATGGTGGCTATTTAAAAAAGCACAAAAAAAAGAGAGACGAAGTTTAATAGTTGCATTGTAAAAAATTATGAGATGTGATATATTTCATATTTTTATACAGTTCATAATTTGCACATTATAAACTCAGAAATTCAAGGATTTAAATATTAACAGTGTAAAATTATATTTACCCAACTTCTAAAAATATATAATTACAGAAAGAGAAGATATCTATATATATAGGGTCGGTACGAAAGTAATGCTTCCTAATTTTTTCTTTCAAATCTGACGCCATAGAAAATTTTGCGTTTGACTGATTGTGAGTTGTTACTTGAAGTCTCTAGTTGCACTATGTTGAGTGGTGTTGCGATCATTTACGTGAGTGTGTCACACGAGCAGTTCGAACTGGTGTTATGTTTCAGATATGCATAACAGACAAGGACGGTGGTCGAATTTCTTATCGTGGAAGAAGTGAGTTCCAATGGCTGCGTTCAGCGGAGAAAGCAGTTCAATGAGCGCTCAATGATTCTTTATTACAATTGGTTTCTACACTTGGATCCAGGGAAGAACTAAAGGCAAGATTCAATCATTTAAAAAAATCACTGATCGCTCGTTGAGTTGCCCTTTCTGCTCAACGCAGCCATTGAAATTCATTCGCGTCTCAGAAATGTTTATGATATAACATCATTTCTGAAATGCGAATGGATTTCAATAGGACTCACTTCTTCCACGGTAAGAAATTCAATTACCGCCCTTGTCTATTAAACATATCTGAAACACACATCAGTTTGAACTGTTCGTGTGACACACTAACGTAACTGACGTAACCACTCAACCACTCAACATAGTACAACTAGAGATTTCAAGTATCAATTCAGTGAAACGCAAAATTTTCTATGGCGTCAGATTCAAAAGAAAAAAATTAGGAGGCATTATTTTTTATCCGTACGTATATTGTATATATGTATATATATATATTATTTGGAAATTTATGCACAAATATATTCGTTGATTCGAGAAAAAAATAAAAATTTAAAAATAAAATAATTCTTTTCGATAATTATAATTCTTTCGATGATAAAAGTGTTTAAGTAAAAACTAAAATATATATATATTTTATTTAGTTTAAGATAATTCAATAGCAAGAATCTAGAAGAAAATGTTTTGACTTTTTTTCCGCGTGATTGCCGAATAATATACACACAAGATGAAATTGTGCAAGTTGAAACTTGCACATTGCTTCCTCATAGTTATTAAGTGTGCAAGTTGATGAAGCATTATTTTTTTCAATGTATAATTTTCAGTATTTATTTGTGTTGGCTTCCTCATAGAGGAAGCTTTGTGTGCGAAGGTTTCTACTTAAACACTTAAAAACTCTAATCAAGCAATGTGCAGGTTTCTACTCGCACACCTAACTCTTTAAAAACTTAACCTCTTTAAAAATTTCAACCAGGTATCTAAAAAATTGTAGAAGTAGATGCGTGTACAAAAAATCCGTACACACACACACACACACACACACATACATACATACTTCCGGACATTTTTTACTAATACGATTTTTCGAGATAAAACCGAAGCTATCAAATATGAACATTTTAACTCGATTTCAATTATTATATAAATTAGAAACTGTATGTATAATTCTCCGAAATTTCAAATGTGTGTAACACGAGATCTAATCAATCAAATTTTAATGAATTATATATGAAATAGGGGTAGAAAAAACTCAAAAATATAATAGAGTTAAAAATAGATCGCTATCTCAAATATTGAGAAAGATGCAGCGTAAAACACATTTTTCAAAAAAATGAAAATCTGCATAAAATCTATACCGTTTTATGGATTTTAATAAAATTTGAGGAGGACATACTTTCTATGATACTCTATTTGTGTGCCAAATTTCAACCCGGTATCTAAAAAATTGTAGAAGTAGATGCGTGTACAAAAAATCCGTACACACACACACACACACACACATACATACATACTTCCGGACATTTTTTACTAATACGATTTTTCGACATTTTAGAACATTCTAAACCTATTTCCATCAAAATCTCGAAAAAAAATTTTTTCACCATCACAAAGCTTCCTCTATGAGGAAGCAATATACATATTAGCTATTATGTCTAATAAATCTTAAATTTGTCAATTGTATTTTGTTAAGGAAAGCATATCGTATAAAAAAATTTATTAAATTTATATTATTATTTAAATGATACTACCACAGTTTACAATAAGTTCTTTTTATTTTTCCTGTATGTTTAAAAAATCATACTATTATTATTTAAACACTACTTTTTCTTATTATAATATTTACTTTTCAAACATTAGTTATAGAATTTGCAGTTAATCGATATTCGAAATAGAAAATTCTCACAAGATATTAAGAATCGCTAGTACAACAATTTCATTGAGACACAGTGTACGAATAGCGATCCAGAAGACGCGATCTACTCTTTCGAGTTTCGCCGTTGACGGAAGTCTGCGTGCGACTGTCTCGTAAGTTCCGCCGTCAATAGAGAAGCTCTTCCTCCCCCCGTATAATTAGCCCGCGAAATCTCATTATCCCGCAAACCCCAGAGTTCTGCAGTATGAATTCGTAAGTGAGTGCCTGAGTTAATTACACGCGTTTGCACGTGCGAGAGGCGCGCTGCGCATTCTGCAATTTTCGGTAGCTCACAGGAGTATTCGACGGAATTTCGTCGTCGACGACGTGAATACATTCCGCTCGTCGCATGTAATTCATCCGTTGTTCTTGCACGGGTAATTATTTCGCGTTAATAAGCTTGAGAAAAAGCACATTTGTCGAAGACAAAAAAGACAAAAGAATTTTGCAATCTTGCGCAAATATTTTGGATTATAGAATGTGCATAAGGTTATTTAAAAATATTTTTTCTATAATGTAAGATTTAATTTCTTTTTCTTTTTATAAAATATGAAATCTAGCATGTTTCAGAAACCCGAATCTTAATTAATCGTTATATAATTACTGAAATATTTATTAATTTTAAATTTTGAAAAATCTCAGGAAGCAAACACCTTTCTCTAATTTTTTTTCTTAAAAATAGGTTTTAAATTAATTAAAGAATATATTGTAGATATCAAAAAGGGGAGATATTTAATATCGACTCTAGAATTATACAAGTCTCTGGATCCATGAATTTGTGAGCTTATATGTGCGTTCTCGTAGATTTTTGTGCATTAATCAGTTTGTAGATCTTCAAATTTATTAGAGTTTGGGTTTATATTTATTTAGTTTATTCTGGTTGAGATTTGTAAACAAGCAAATTAAATCGATGACCATAGTAATCGAAAGATAACAAACAACCGACAAAACATCAAGTATATCTCCACTTAAATTTAATCGTCGTGCCGAGGGCGCGATGATAATCGAAATTGTGCAAGTCCGTCGTGAACGCTGAAAGCTTTGTACTAACAGCACCGCCTCCAAACATCACTGACATCCGCTAATCATTTGCCACCGTCGTAGATTGTAGGCATATAGGACGCACCTGTACTAGTACCCGTACCATGCGACCAGTGCCGTTTACTAATTGTCGGTGTGCTGAACGGGTTTGCACGGAGGGTAATGTCCCTATATCGCGAACATAATCGGCTAATCGCGGATTTGCGAATGCACTGTGAACCTAATACGAAACGATTAAAATGGAAGGAACAATATATATGGTGTAAAATAGAAAGAAAAATATAATATAATTTTACTATAACAATCTCATTGTTTGTTATAAAATGAACAGTATAACAATGAGTGATGATTACGAGAATCTATTTTACATAGATATGCTTCTGTTGATAATTTTTCAAATATTTGATCACATTTTTAAAAATAATTTCAATTATTTCTGCGATATTTCTTATATTTAAGAAAGATTTTGCAAAATAATAATTGTACAGATTACTTTATTATTTAATTTTAATAATTTTCTCTTTTTACATACAATTATACATATATGCATTGTATGTATGTAATTATCTCTGTACATGTTAAATTCCCCCAAAATAATTTGCGCACATACATGCTAAGGTAAATAATTCACAGCATTTAACGATCTAAATTCGATCCTGAGTTTGTGTCGCATCCCCTCCGTGTAATCACCCCATGTCGGCACCGCCTGACACCATCGACACCATTAATGACAACCAAGCAGTAACCAAGACCCCCGCCAAAACCCTTCTAAACTTCCCCTTTACCAAAGTACTGTCTTTACGACTAACTAGAGCACGTATTGTACGCTTCTCTTATTTGTGCACAGTTTTCCTGGTTTCTCCCGGCTTCGTATGCACACGAAGGGAGGCTCGCCAGTGGCCTTTGTCGAATATCAAGACGTTCGCTACGCGGCCCAGGCGATGGCCACTCTCCAAGGATCCTTTCTCCTCTCCTCCGACCGGGGAGCGATACGAATCGAATATGCAAAGTCAAAAATGGCCGAGGTGGGCTTTACAAATCTCTGGATCGAAGTAGGTTTCACTTTATGCTACGATAGACCGCTGCAAAGGACGCGGGGGGGCGGCTCTATTTGAAATAGGCGAGCTTTCGTATAAGGTATTCGCGAGCTCGAAACCCTCGGTGTTTATTCTCGTGGTATAATTCATAAGGCGAAGATGGTCTTCGAGAGATCCGAGAAAGATCTTAGCGCGCGCGAGGATTTTAGCGAGGGCGTTTTTCGCGCACTTTGCACATGCTGAGAGCCTCGACGAGAGTATTTGTTGCGGTCAAGCCTGGAGCTTGCGTACCTTCGAATACCCAGCGGTCTCGCTTATGCGCCCAAGTCCTTAACACATAAGTGTTTACTGTGATCTAGCACGAGACTTTTGCACATATACGAGGCTCTGGGTGGTCCGCCCTACGGTAGAGCCGCCTCCGCGAAAATGCGATCAACGGCGAATACGTAGGGCTGTGCTTTCGTGACATTTTATATTCTCTTATTTGCATTCGGCGCTAATAATAATTATTATTATACTCCAAGATTCAAAATACTTTATTAGAGAAAGATGCTTTATAATGTTTAGTTATATATGGAAAATACGAATATAATTCTGATATTCTACTCAACGAATATTTTGGTGAGACGTGAAGATGATATGAGAGAGGGAAAATTGAGTTTTAACAATTCTCCTTCAAAACTGCAATTCATAGTCTTCGTAATATAATAAAATTAGGAATTTATAAAGAAAACATTAATTTAATTTGAAAACATATATATAATGTTACAAATAAATTATGATTTAAAACACAAATATCAAGTTTAAATAATCAATCTTTAAAAAAAAAAATTATTTTAGAGCAATGTTTTATTGGAACTCTTTGGAAAGTACAGCTGTGCGTTTTCGTCTAGGGATCGAAACCGATATGATCTCGATGAGTTTACGTATATTGATGCTATAGATGTAGAAAAATGACTGTAATATTTATAAAACCGCAGAAATGGCACATTTTTCTACGTCCATATCATCGAAGCTGACGTCATCGAAATGATATCGATTTCGAATCTTTACTTTTGTCGCCGACACCGAAATGCATTGGGCCCAGTGGATCCTGGATCCAATTATTCGGTCATTATTCGATCTAACTCACGCGGTTTTGCCCTCGAAAGCGTTCGTGCCTCGAGGCGCCAGACAGGCCGTCACTTTGAAGGCCAATTAAATCTGGTCGAAAGTCCGACGACGGCTGTCCCGTCGAGGACTCGTATCCGAGCAGTAGATGCACTCTCGTGCGTTGGTGCCAATTGTCAATTATCCGTCATTAATCGCCTACCGATCATGTGAAAGCCGGCGAATCTGCCCGTCTTTCTTTCTTTTTTTTTTCTTTTTCTCTTTATCTCTCTATTGCTCGATTGAGATATATATGTTCCCATTTCTGCGATCGGAACGTATAATTTTCTTTATCTGTTTTGTATTATTTTTTCCTTTTTTTTATGATTTTCCCTTTTTCAAATTTTTGCACGATTTCAAACAGAGGCCAAATTATAATTTCGAAGAGTTCAGATTTCGATGTTAGGGACAGGCAAAAGTGATCTCGATATCTCTATTTCTGACGGATGGGAAAGAATGGCGATACTTGGCAAGGTAAATTTTATTGTAGCATTGAAAATTGAACTCATCCACATTATATGGTTTCAATCCTAGATTCTAAGTTCTCTCTTTTTCCTGTTGTATTCCCCTCGTGTTCCTTCTTTATTGATGCCTGTTTGTCGATTCGCTCGTTTTTACGGTGTAATTTCCTTCATACGAGATCCCTTCCCTTCCTGTGTATGTTTATTTCCGCTGTATCAAATCTATCTTTGTTTTACTATACCATATAGATATGATGAGCACTATGCACCATCCTGTAGCAACTAATCGGCTGTAGTAATGCTTGGGGAAAGATTGGCTGTATAAAATATTAGAATCAATTTTAGTGATTGAAATTACTTTTTTATTATTGATTAGAGATTTGTGATAATGAAATATTTTATTTTTTCTTTGTTACATATTGGATGTGATACATTTTGTACATATTTTAAGATTTTATTTAAGATTTTATGCAATCATTTTCTATTTCTTACAACGTCGGGAGAAATGTATATATTTTTTAAAAATGTTTGTATAAAAAATATTTAATATGTATAAAAACAAAGGTTGATATGTTAACGTTCATTTTATTTTTCGATTTAACTTTGATCAGTTTGAGCAAAATGAATTTCAAGAATTGCAACAACAGTTCATATAAAGTAAAAAAGAGGAAAGTCAGACAAAACGATGATTCTGAGGTTCCGCTTTTAATCAAGACCGTATTTCCGCCGATGAAGGAAGATTTGTCGGACATTTAAGGATCGATCCCACTTACGTAATTTAAGGGCTGAACCAAGTTCAACTCACAGGTTATCCAACCACTAAAAGGATTGAACTAATTAATTAGCTAAGTAATTAAACTGCGTTAAATGAGGCTGGCGGAGTTGTTCGTTTGGCTGAAATATGGTAGTAATATTTCGGCAAATCTCATAACAACCATAATATTATTTACGTGTGATATTCGATATGCATAACTGCAGACACGTCAAGAAAAAGTTTGCATCATTTTTAAGTTAAAAATAGAGGATAATAACCGTGCATGTGAAAGTTAGAAGAATGTAAGAATCTAAGCAAGAATGCAAGTTTTTTTAAATCGGAAAATTTACGTAACTATATGTAAGATCCAATTGAATCGTAAAAATAAGCTTATAAGCTTATTATTTTCATGATTTGCCTTTTCCTTAACTTCTTTGACCTTTTGTC
This sequence comes from Temnothorax curvispinosus, assembly GCF_003070985.1. Classification (NCBI taxonomy): domain Eukaryota; kingdom Metazoa; phylum Arthropoda; class Insecta; order Hymenoptera; family Formicidae; genus Temnothorax; species Temnothorax curvispinosus. The sequence goes on along the minus strand of NW_020216101.1, from coordinate 1,323,319 downwards.
GAAAAGAGAAAATGAACTAATCGATAAACTAAAGATTTGACTATATACACAATATTAGAACAATTGGTTCTTACAGATTTGAAGAATCGGAACAGATCTAGAAGGGATATGGATTTAAAGCTACTGATGCATTTTTTAAATATGTAGAAGACTGAGAAATAGAAATGAAGGACTTGGCAATCCGTTCGAAACGTCCAAAAATGGAATCGCGTCGCGATAAAAGTGTGTCACCAAAAATTGATCGGACGCTATAAAAGAGCGCTTCGGATCGCTCGACCTTACCCTTTAAAATCAATGGATCGATATCGTTCGCTCGCAGTTTGCGATTCTGTAGCAACTTGTTTATTTATACGTGATGCCGAAAAGTTGCGATTGGTCACGCTATAAACGAAGCTGCGGCTACGGATCGACCTCCCCATTTTCGAATTAAACGATCGATACGGTTCGCTTGGGGCTGGGCACGGCCGAACACGTCATCGTTAATTCACGTCGTTTTATAAAGACGTCTGGCACCGCAACATTCACCTCGTGGAATACTCGATGAATTAAAACTCTTGCCCTTTCCGCAAACATTTAATCCTATGAATATTTCCTCTTCCTCTGTCCTTATTGCATGTGTATATCAGAAAAGAAAAAAAATATTTTGCTTTTAATAGATGAAGGAGAACCTTTTTATATAATTGTTGAGAGAGAGAGAGAGAGAGAGAGAGAGAGAGAGAGAGAGAGAGACCCAGGACTTAAATTGTTGAATAGTCGAGATTTTAATTTTTCGCTTCTGTAGGAGAAAACTTTCTAGATTTTTATGTTTATGAAATTTGTTTGCGTTGATTTGTTTCACTGAATTTCCAAGATTTTCTCACTTTCTGAATTTCTAAATTCTCTAATTTCTTTTTATGTAAATACTGAAAATTTCAAATTTCTTTATCTATTTCTTAATTTTTCTTTAGAGTAGATTGTATTTATTAATATAAATTTACATATACTGCGTTTTTCTGTCTTTTATTTATATACATTTATTTATATACACTGTACTGTAAATATTATAAAATAATTATTTGCGTATAATAATTGGATATATTATTTTTATTCAAAAATGCTTAATACTCGATATTATATATACTCAATATCGATACTGAAAATATAAGTCTTTTATATTTAAGAATCTCTACAGTACTAATACGCCGTGAAGAAATATTGTCATAAGATTTACATTGTTTTATTTTCTTATTCGCGTCGCTCACGACTCTGTCTTGAATCTACCGTTGGTATATGTAAATACGTTTTATTCATAAAATCTCTATTCCTGTGGGATTTCTCTCTCAAGACGTAACAAAATTCAATCTGTCTGTCTATATCCCTATATCTTCTGCTTTCCTTATTATATCCTCCTTTTCTTCACCGTATATGTGTTCCTTCGTCGACCGAGAGCTTTGAACGAACCGTGAAAGAGCGCTTTTCAGCACAGTCACGTCCTAATGAGGTACGCAAATTACTCAATGGCAATGTCGTCTCTTCAGCTTCGCGCGGACACTCTTTATGTGGTAACAAGACAAATGTAGGTTGTCCTTTCATCCTCGTTCGGATCCTCGACCGAGTCTTTTTTTAAACTGTCACTACGGGTGACTTTGAGAACCGGTATTATAAAAAATTCGTTATGAATGACCATCGACTTTTGGGTTTTTAATGTTTGCGACACAATCGCGTCTTTGAATATTCGAAACTCCAATTTCAGCAATTTTCTATTCTTATAGGAACTCGAATTTTCTGCGATATCTTTGAACATATTTGAGTAATAATATATATTAACAATTATAGCTTAAAGATGATGCAATTTTCTTGTGTGTATATTATTAAGAATATCTGTTACACATAGTGGTATAGTGGCGAGAAAATTAAAGAATTATTGTGTGTGTGTTTCAGAAGGAAGTAATTAATTCTTTCTGAGATGGTCCCGCGTATTAGTGATATGCGATTAAATTATGAAAATATCGTCTCGTTGCAATCGTGATCTCTTGCGTTTCGCGTTTCGAGCGTACCGCACCACATATCATGAATCGTCTTAATCGTTTGCATCGACTTTTCAGGGATCAAAGAGACAAGAAAACGGCCAACCTTAAGATCGACATCAACGGCATGTAAAGAGGCAGATTATCGGGTGGCCCGAGGAGATGACAGGACGTGCTCTCGTAGGACAGGATATCCATCGGAAAACAAGACACGAGGAAGAACCATACAAGAAATCGCATATTATGAGCAATTGAAGATTCGTCGACGAGAGATCGTAGGGAGCGAAACGTAGGATGCGGGAGCAGTAAACACATACACACACACAAACACACATACACATACGAAAAAGTAAGGAAGACAAGAGGCGCAAAAGTTGCGAGCGTGGGCGGAAGGGTAAGATTTCGGTCGCTCTTCCGCCCGGAAGGGACACAGCGAACACACACCGGTAGGCAAATTCTTGTAAATTCTTCGACGTTGCAGAGCGGAGGCGTGTTGGTTCGCGCGACTCTAGCGGGGGGCCCAATATAATCACATAATAATTCCTAGGTATATATATTTTTTAACGAACTTAACTTATCTCGATTCGCGTACCTACCTTTACCTACTATTTATTTTCACCGTGTCTTTGATCGCGATCGACGACGACGAAGCGAGAGACAGGGAGGAGGGGAGGGTGATGAAAAGAAATGGGGCAGATGGATCATCGAAGAGGAGGCGGCAGAAGAACGAAGGAAACGAGGAAGCGGATTTTATTTCTTGTATGTGTACACATGTGTAAAGAAAAATGGCACTCTTCGCAGTCACTGCACGCGCACGTTATACCGCGATATTTGTTTACACGTACACGTATACGTTACAAACAAACACATTTACACGTGACAGTTGCGGAGATTTTTTCAGACATATCATGCCACCCAGGGATCCGCGATATATATTATATAAAAATTGCATTCAACAATAATCTATCGGGTGTTTTGGAAAAAGAACTTGTAAAAAATTCTAAATAAGTCATTACATCGAGCTTGAGCTTTTCAAATTGTTCGTATATTGTTGAAAATGTGATGTCGTAAGAATCGAGTCTCGCAAAAATCAAGCTCATTAACGCGTGATTAAATCGCACTGATAGATACGATGCGAATCCTGGTGGCGACTCTAACGCGAAATTGCGTATTTCACACACTGAAACGAAACAAGTGAGGCGAAGATGAGTACATCAAGCTTAATACCAAAGGTGCCCTAAGAAGCGTGTATTTATGTTTTATCATCGGCGCGTCGCGCGAAGCACGAGCGCGCGTACATTTAACTATTGTATCTTGTTAAGAAGAGTCTAGTGTCCTAGGTGAGAGTGAAGAAGGTGAAAGAAAGAAAATGAAAAGGAGAAAAGAGAGAGAGAAAGAGAGAGAGAGAGAGAGAGAGAGTGTGTGTGTGTGTGTATGTGTGTGTCAGCGTGAGAAAAAAAGAAAGGATATTCTAGCAGAAATGATAGGTGAGAATCTGAGAATGAAATTGCGAATGTGAGAAAACATGCACGACGACAGGAAGAGAGAAAAAAAGAAGAGAATCAACCACCGGATCGAATGATAAGTGAGAGATGTTAGGTGAGAGAATGATTGCAAGTAATAATCTTATACATATATATACATAACGAACGCGAACATATCATAGGGTTAAGCTGTAAATGAGGATTAAAGTGTGGCGAGAGGGGAATTTGAACGACCGTCCGTTTCTCCGTGAAGCAAAAAAATTGCGAGAAAGAGAGAGCGGACGGAAGAAAGGAAGGTGGTAGTGAAGGTGATGTGCCCCGTGTGTTAGAAACGGCGGCCAACTCGGCACGTAATTTGCCCAAGTGCCTTTCTGTTGGTCGAGTCACAAGCTGTAATCGGTAGTGCGTTACACACATAGATCTTGTCCCGATTTTTCGAACTCCTAAAGAGAGAACTCCCGGTGCTTCTCTGAACGTGCAACCATACCCGAAATACGTCCCATTCGCCTCTCTTTCACCCTGTATCGCACTTCCCTTTCCCTCCCGCCTTCTCCTTTTACTTTCTCGATGGCGGAAAGCTGCAATGAGGGCGCATTGAAGATCTCGTGATGATTCGAGGATCAAAGATAAGTTTTTGAGTGGAACCCTTTTTCTGAAATGGCTCAATAAATTCATGAAAATCTGTAATAGCTATCTCTTGGTAATTTCTCTTTGACATGATTGAAGATTTTCTCCGACTTTCTCCGTTTGTATTCGTGCGGAATACTTTTAAAAATCTTGTATCTCACGTAAAAGCATGTAAGCGTATTTTAAAAAATTATAATAATATTCGCATATATATAGATATATAATTCTGTGTGTATTTGATGCAGGATTTTAATAAGTTTAGATTTTTAATAAACATGATTGTGTTTACGTTAATTATAACAAAATAGATCTTAAGAAATAGCTATATAACGAAGATTGTTAGAGCAGCTTTTAATAATATTGTGCAGCTTCCGCCGATGAATACTCGAGAGTTTCACGACCAACCTTCGTATCCCCCGTTGTATCACTGGGCATTTATTACATGCATCCGCAATTAACGAAAGTGGAAGTTACTTAAGAAACGAAAAAGCCGCCGATTAAAACAGTGGATTTCGGTAATGGCGATCATCCATTGGCGCACTCGGGCGAGCCGATCGTTTGATCCATCATTGATCGCCCGTCGTCATCGTCGTCATCGTCGTCATCGATCGTCAAGTCATAATCGCGCCAGTATGTTCTTTATTTTTCTACGGAAAGCGACTGGAGAGCACTACGTTAGAAATATCACTCCGCGATATTGGGACTTGACGAACACACGATACATCACGCGTGAGAATGAAAAGATGAGATAAAATAGAAGTATCTTTGTTATCGTGAGGCAAAATGTTGCGAACTTTAACCCTTTGCGCTCTTACGCTTGAGTCCTACTTTACATATCAACGTAGAATTATGGAGATGGATCAGAAATTGATATTTTGTAATGCTACAAATTTTGGATTTAACGCTACAACTAACTGACAAGCCACTGCGATAAAATGTAATTTACGAAACTTTAGGAAGTATAATCTAAGTTGTAATCGAATCGAGGCCTTACAATTCGACGAGCAGTGTAATGGACTGAGATTTAGATCTGTCCTTATCTCAGATATTTAAAAACAAATGATTACGTTAACGGGTAATTTAATAATTAAAAAAAGGGACATGATTAGCGTATCTCATTGCGGACAGCTTTCATGCGCTTGGAACCAGACTTACACACAGTTGGCCTTCTTCTTTAAAAAAAATGTACCATAATATTCTCAATGCGTATCCTTTGAAATTAAGAAAAATAGTATAAATTACATCTTGTGAGTGCAAAGGGTTAATGAAATTCGTAACAAGGACAAAAAGTTTTAAGAATTTTAAATCCGCCGGGGATGGTTCTCGAATATATCAAGATAAATATCTAGCAAAAAAGGAAGAGATGAGGAAAAAATATAGTGAGGGGAGGATAATGAGAATTACAGTAGACAAGTTTGGGTAACGCGACCGTGATCGCTCGAGTATCGCGATCGCGAGGGATGATCGTCGATCTTAGAAAAATTGCGAGGATGCGGCGCGGCAAACGCATTATTCGGTATATTCAATAGCTCGTTATTTTGTAATTAGCCATTAAGAGGCGGATTCGTCGTTATTCACGGTCGGAATCGATGAATCGTTAGATTGAATTTTAAAGTGCTTTACAAGTGAACTAACACATATCAGTAGGCAGTACGCTATTATTACATTAACATAGAGTGGTATTCGCGTAAGGATATATTAGAGGTTAATATAAAATATGAAGAAGTATATATATACATATATCTACAGATAGATATATATATATGAAGAAAAAATATATGTATAAACTGCGCGACTTTTAAAGTACAGGGGCGAGAAGTACATGTCAATCAGATATTTTGTACCGTCTCTAGGAAATTACTCTAGCGAGTCCGTTTTATTTTTTTTTTATATACGTATATATATATATACATATATGTATATATATATATATTATATATATATACACACGTGTATAGGCATATATATATATATATATGGCATCGTGCGCAACGCACTGCGAAACGAATCATGCGAAACGCGAGGGTAACCGGGACTTTACAGCGCTCATTTATTCTGGAAGAAAAGTAGTGAAAAGTATCATTTATTGAGCGAAAAACTCGAGAGAAAGTCGTACATTTGACGAATAAAGTATAAGTGAAAAAAAGTCACTTTTAAAAATGATTAATTAATGAAGATATGGGGGATTGAAAATAAATAAATAAATAAATATATATATATATATATATATATATATATATATTTGAATCTCTGTTTTACATTCATGAATTTATGGATCAATGAATTAACAAATGTGTGTAAAAAATCTCTAGATATTTCTAGAATTGAAAAAATAAGTAGCAATCTGCAGCATTAAGCCGATCGATTGTACGATTTTTCCTTCGAGAGAACACGCTCTCGCTCTAATAATATCGAATCATTGGTTCGCATGATTAGTCCACTGTACACTTCGGCAAATTACAACTCGAATGGTTTGCATACTGAAAATATCTTATAAAATGTGGTCCACCATAGGAACTTCGCGTCCGCGTGAAGTTCATTGAAAGGGGGAAGACAGATTCAAGGTCGAAGAACGCAAAATCACCAAAGATGGCAATGTATCGATCCAAAGACTACCAATAGACCTCACAAAGACTATATCACGCTGTGAAAAAGAAAAACATTAATATGCACCACCCGATGCTAGATCGCACCAATCTACCGTAATGATAGCGCGAAGAAAAATCAAGTATAATTTGCCTTTGCTTCTTGAGTTTCTCTCGTAGATCCCGATTCCGTCCTCGAAGGAAGATCCTGCGGCAGGATCGATCCTCGAGATTCTAAGACCTCTGCACCATCATAAAACTGTATAAAAACTATAATCGAAAGGCATTTTAATTTGAAGCTTTACATTTGATTTAATATCGAGAGGAATATTGCATAATTACTTTTTTTTCCAATAAATAATGGATAAAAAGAGGAAGATTGCATTGGCACTCTGGTAGTCAGAGATCGCTCGTAAAACTTACAATCGATTGCGTCGAATTGTCATTAGGCTTTTTATAACGAGAAGAGATGGTTTTAAAGACAAATCAGGCAAAATCGGGCAAAAAATAATATAATTTGCAATTGAATTGTATATCTTTTGTTTACAACTGATTACGAAAATCGCGTCTCAAATATGTCAGCCCTGAAAGAGGGCTACATACCTTATCGTATTATACATGTACGAGCATATAGGACAACCAGGATTAATAGAGCTCCTTTGAGCCTGACCACACTTCGAAAGTAATGACCATAGTAGTATTGTCAAGACACCAAAAATGAAAGTAAAGGTGAGAGGGAACGATGAGAGATGAATAGACAAAATACATATCAATTTTCTAAAGCGCGCGAAATGCGAAGCGGATCTGCCGCGGTGATATGTAATCGCGTACAGGCATCGCTTCGCACCGATACCAGTGATAAGTGTCGAGGAAGGGAGTTTATACATTCCGGACAAATGATCTATGAGGAGGAGGGGGAGAATAAAGGGGAGAAGGAGGAGAAAAGTACGATAGTCTAAAAACAGCTTTCCTATTGTTTGAGTACGATTTTGTTAATTGACTTAAGCGGCCGTGAGAACTCGTTCTGGCGGCGGATTTATAATACGTCATGATGTTTTTTCGGAGTTTTATAAGATTGCGAGTAGGTAGTTAAGTAACCGTAGACTGTTCTACATAGTTGTTAATCGTAGTATCACACGCGCTTTCTGTGGTATTTAGTTGATTCTGTCATTGATGTTACATCCGTCTGACGACGCGCGACGTAAGTAAAGACGAAGCTAGACGAATATATATTATATATATATGTATGTACCGTGGACTTCGATATCTTAGAGAACAACTGCGATCAGACATCTGTATTCTTTCATTTCCCTTTGAAAGTACTCAATACGTTGCAATTTTGCTCACTAAAAAACAGATATTGTTTACGTGGGAACCATTACTGTCATGATATTCTGATTACTGATAATGGATTTACATTGAGAATATCTATAAATAGATGCCCGGCTAAAAACACGATGTCTGCTCGAAGCCATCAAAGATCGGAGCAAACCGTGGTATTTTATCTGAAAGTAATTGAAATAATTATAAGCGGCTCGGCGACGCACGTACGTGTGGAAACGAGAGCGTAGTCAATTTGTATATTGCAACTGTCGCAGCCCTGGTGGCGTTTGATTCGTTATTTAGCAAAAATTAAGGCGGCTTGCGAATTCTTGTTGAAGCCGGTCGTGCTAATCCACGTATATTATATTAACACGATTATGTCGCGCGTGTAATCGATTGACGTGGGTATCCTTTGCTCGGGCACATTGGTATCGCTCGTGCGAAATATCGACTTCTGAATGACGCGCATTAGAATGGTAATTGTGAAGAAATATTAACAATTGGAATTCTAAACTCGAAATAAAATTAAAATCTGGAGTTAAATGCGAGTGTGGTAAATAAACATGCTTTTTAAAACTACATAAAGAGAACTGTGTGAGCTAATGAGAGGTTGAAAGAGAGCTAAATATTTAACAAAAATTTAACATAAATGAAGTCGAGAAAGTAATATAATCTTAATTAATTAATTTTTTAATAGGGCATTTATTGATTTTTTGTATTATGATTGTTATCGCGTTTAATTGATGAGACTGTTGAAGAGAGAAATCGATATTATTATTATATCGCTTTGTAATTTTTGCCTTAAACCGAGCTTTGGTGTTAATTCGAATAATTTTTTCTAAAGACTCTCGAATTTTCCCGAACAGGTTGGAGAATAAATCTCGCGCGATCGTTCGGCATTCTCACCTTGATCTTCTAAATTCGCGCAGTATTTCCATGCATTCCCTCGAGACGAATATTCTTTGAGGTGTAGGTACCTGAGACTATTCGACTATTTATTATTTACGCGACTCATACGCAAGTAATCCCAAAGAGTAAAAAATGCTACTTTGCGCCTTCGTACTAAAGTACTCTCGCAAATCCCACGATTATCATATAATTATCGTCCAAGAGAGTCGAGAATCGGCGACCAGTTGGCTCATTATTGCCAATTATTGCCAATTACAAATCTTTTTTCTCTCGTGTATCCCGCCACACGAATAGACCAGGATCTATACATATATACATCGTTATAATATTTATCAGCATGAATTAAACTGGGCTTTAAATCCCATAAGCTACTTATCAATTAAAGGAGAAGATTATTTATTATACAAATTTTAACATTTAAACATCGATCTTCGAGAAAGAGAATTTACGTCATTTTGTGTCACAGAATGTATTTTGATGTATATTGCCGTAGAAAAAATTACTAAATTCATTAGTGCAATTAACGATACGCGTATCCGATATGCGCTACACACTTTCTACTAATACTTGATATTCTGACATAAAATTTTTTAAAGGCAATGATTGGATGATTGTCACAGTGAACTAAATTATTATTATTATTTAACTCCATCATCTATATATTATCATCATCAAAATCAACATTTTTGTTTGACATTTTTTTTTAGAAATAAACTCGCTAAATTAATATTCCTCGCAAATTTCACAGCATAATACAGTAAAATATTATTTATTTTCTTATTGTTTAAGGGAATTCAATTTTTGAGGGTCTTATTCACTATGACGTAATCCTATTCAATCATCGACGGCAGCCTTTATACCCGTCCAAGCCACGATCGCAAGATCGATTCACAACGACGACTACGTATTGAGATCACAAATTCGGGGGGGAGGTTGTGCACAGTGTGAGCGAGTAAGGAGGGCGCCTAGAAAAGAGACTTTTCAATATTCGGATATCGAAGTATGTACTTATCTAGAGGATCGTTCGAGATGAGAAGAGTCGGGACTTATAGTTGCTTAATTAATTATTTGCGCGTCTGTGTATATGTATCGTATGTATGCCTGTATACATGTACGTGTGTGTGTGTTTGTGGTGGGTATGTGTGGGCAAAACCCGTTCACGAGATGGAAATATTTAATAGACGGTGATATGGACGGATGTCTACACGACGAACTGTGGTAGTTTGTACCAAACGTTCACAATTTCCGGTCGCGAGACCGGATATCCTTGACAAAATGATTATAGACGAACGAAATATAATATGGGAGGAGCTTTTCACCTTTATCCCGATCTTGGAGGAATAATGTGATAAGTAATACCCCTATTAAGCGTCGTAAGATCGAAGGAAAGAGTACGAAGGACTCTCTTCTTATGAATTCTTATGAATCGATGAATTAATTTGTCCATCTGTCAACGAAAAATTATATTAATATTCTTGGTGATCCTATAAATTGAAACGGATGGGGCAGTTTATACGAGGCATGCGAGAATTCTTAGGATTATAAGCTTATATTCTAGCGTGTTCATAGTGTGTTCCGTGGAAGTCTCATGCTGTTATAGACCTCGCCGCTTTCTGAATACGTGAGTTTGCCGATTTATATATATATGTGTGTCCATGGATTGGTACACGAAATTGTGAGTATCCAGTATCTCTCCGGATCTTTGAAGACACGAATTTATAATATTCTCACTTTACGGATCCGTAAGTCTTATTAGAGGGAACTTTTCTCATTTTACAGATGCGTTCATTGATTCGGCCGTATGAATTTTTAGAATGTATGGATTTATGGATCTGTATAGATATAGAATTCAGCTTCATAGATCTGAGCTCAGGTGGATACTGCGCACACATTGGTGTCGCGTCCGGTATACGTCGGCCACGCGTGATTGAAATCTGCGTTTTCGCAGACGCTTTAAGAAGCACGCGTTGCGGATGTCAGTTAGGGTCGTGTAACTAGCAATTCTTTGACAGGGTCAATGTAAATTGGGGTATCGAGCTATCACAAATCGCATTCGAGTAAAATAACAAAATTCGCATACGAACGATACATCTGGCAATGGCCGATTTTTTTTTGTGTTTTGACATACATTCTACGCAGTGTTAAATACACGTTGCGAATATCGAGGAGAAATTAATTTGTATAAGGTTTCGCGCGCAAATATGTCGAAGGCGAATCCGCGTAGTCAATGCTGCGACATGCGTAATCTCAGTTAAAAAAAAAAAAGACAGAATATGACAATCACACGTGTCACGAGATCAAACAGTAACTCGAGATACTAGGGTCGTTCGGCATCGCTCAATTTGCAATGAGAATTCCCGAGGGAAAACACGTAACTGCTTTTGATACTTATACATTGTACAGTAACGTACGATATTTTGAAAGTGATAAAAAACACGCCCTTACATTCTTAACATATCAGAAAACAGCGAAATCGGTCGATCATTCATAATATATGCTGGGCCCGTCTTCATCGTAAAAGAAACATGCTAGAGAGTACCTATCTTGTTTTATTATTTATGTTATTGTTTATCTCAGGGTATTTCAAAGAATTATATCTATGAGTGAAAGATGAGGGAGATAATACAAATCGATCTAGTCCAAAAGAATTTTTTCAGCAGTGGATATAATACGGTGCGTTAGTGTTTATTGATTGAGAAAAGAAGATCTTTAAGTTCTGCGACTTATAACTCACAGTGTCTGCACTACGTTTAATTTGTCTCTCACATTGTAAATCATATATTTAGTAATATTAGGTATATTAAATTAGTTTCTCGTTAGGAAAATAGATTTATTTAAATCGAACGCAATAAATGAATGATCTTTTCACAATACGGAGCTATATGGTTCAATAATGTCAGCTTGAAAGACGTCCTGTAATTTTCATCTCAGATAGATAGATAATGTCCGGCATGGTAAATGATCGAGCGTTTCGCCGAACTAATCGCTATAATTAAGGGCACGCATATTGGACCACATTCGTCGTTCGTAGACAACCGCGAGCGTTCTGTGGCGTTTATTAATCAATAGATACACCCGTGTCTTACATTTGTATCCGTCTGTATGTATGTAAGGACGTGTCTCTTTGTGTAGCTACGTTGTCCGTGTATTTATTTGCGTGTTGTTTCTAGATTCACATCGCGCGCGTATTGCATGCGTGAACGCGTGTGTATGCACGCGGCTTCGGTTTGCGCTTGGTGTCTGGGTGGAAAGATAGGCGGGAGGTATATCGAAAGAGAGGGATACGTATATAGTTGGGAAATAATGCAAAACGTCGATGGAGTAGAAGCGTTTGAGGAAAATAGGGAATCTTCCCTATCACGCGAATCTCGTATATGCGTGTATATATGCACATATAATATGTGCATTTAAATATGTAATAGTCTATTGAGATCTGCATCTCGTAGAAATTTATTAGGGTCGATTCCAATGCATCGTGAAGACTCTTTGCCTTAACGTGTATTCCTATTTAAAATGTACATTTTTTTTAATGTTTCGAGATTTTACATTCTTGAAAATAAATATTTTAAGAATTTAGATCTCTAGTAGAAATATTATAAAAAATTTCAAAATTTTTGGGATGTTAGAAAGGAAAAAAAAGCAACCTTCTTTTCAAATCCTTTAAGACATTCGTTTTACATTCTTGTTAGATATATATAATCTGTTGATTGTGTAAAATTTCTGGGTTTCACGATGCATGTATAAACGACATTTTAAAGGAAAACCGTGAAATTGAATCGCGATTCAATTTAAGAAAATGAAAATTGTGAGTTACGATAACGTGTATATAAAGACAAATTCGCGAGTCGATTTCTACACACGTGAGAAATTTTGTCTGATGGGATGCGCAGAGATAGACGGCGCGTTTCTTTTGACGATCTTTTTGGCGTCAGAGTTCTATGCTGGGCTCTGCATCAGCCGTTGCTTGTTCTTTACACTTGGTTATCGTACACTCGTTAGCCGCACAGATGAACGATCGTCAGAAACGCGCCTGCTGTTTCGCGAATTCTTAACAGATCGGGGAGCGTGATCGATTAAGTAATTACTGTAATAATCGCTTTCGCTCTCGTGATCGGCATCGGTTTATGGGAATTCTACGATCACTTTGGATCGTCCCCTCGAACGCGGAACGGTGTGATTTTTCTCCGTTAGATGTGTATGACGGTCGTATAGCAGTTTTTTTCACGCAGCAAGGGATCTACGTAAACACCTGTATGTTTACGTAGAGGCGATTTATTCGTAAAAATTATCCGCATTGCGAAGATTGTCCATGGAACAGCAGTTATCGCAAGTGAGAGATTAGCGAAGTGTTACGGAAATATGGTTGTTCGAGCACATTTGAGCGATCAGAGTCGGCAGATTTGAACGCTCGAGTGAATTGAACACTTTGCGGATTGAAGTGTGTGATTCGACGTCCTATACTTGGTCCGCGCTTTGGAAGAATACGGTGCGACAAATACAAATGTTATTTTTGCGACTGAGTACGAGACCACATGTTCGCTTAGGTATAATCACCACTTTTGAGATTATAATTTTGTATTTAATCTCTGATGTATATCACGTGCATACAGCTGCAGAAACTAGTCCGTCCCCTGCGCACGCTACAGTACAGCACGATCAGTCCGCAAAGTGTTGAAAATTCGAATCTACATATTTATTAACCGTGGTAATAATAGTGAACTCATGATTTTATAGATCATTATCTTACTGCAGATTTTATAATTTGCAAACTTATTGGTCTTTTTCTTTTTACAAACGCGGCAAGATGTGGTTGCAAAAGATAAGTTTCATAATGCAATCTTTAGGATCTAAATCAATCGATGTAAAGAAACGAATTATTTTAAAGCGTACGGATTATTGTGTTCTACAATTACAGTTTTAGAGGATCAATATTTATTACTTTTTTACTGTTAAGAACTCACACAAGTGTGATTATGCAGCTTTATAAACTTCACATATCAAAACGTATATTTTTAATGATCTGCAGAGGTAACATTATATCTTAAATTCGAATATTTCAATAATTTTGATGCACAGATATGTGACAATTGCTAAATTACTTGTCATATGATTCATGGACAGTGTCTCGATCGGTTACAATGAATTTTTTTTCATGTTATTCCGTAAACTCCGAGGTTCACTATGTATCGCAAGTTACATATGTATGTACTATGTATCCGGGTACAAGCTGGCGGTCAATGTAAATTCTATGTCAATACATTGTTCAATAATAATTGAGCATTGCGGGGAATTTGCGTACACTGTATCGACAATGTATAATTTTTGTTCATCAATTACACATACGAGAGCAATCACACATGGTAACCATCGAAAGTGGCCCAGTACACAGGCAGCAAAATCGAGTTCACGCAAGCGTGCGTCGCTTGGCACGACGACGATTAACCCTAAAGATTGTGCGTGCATAATAATAACAGCAACACTAAATAAAGATAGTAATAATAATAACGGTAATACTTTCGTATTCGTTACAAAAAGAGGGGGATACAATACATCTGACATATTTATGAGATAAAGTTCGCGCGTAAATTCGTAGATAATAACAACAATACTGATAGTAATAATAATGGATAATGAATAGTAATAATAATAATAATAATGATAAAATTAGCTGCAGCTTTCTGTGTAAGGTTATTGTGATATTTAAAGAATAATAACTTTACCGTAGCGACATTGAACTATGTTCAGAGATAAGAATATGATATTTAGTGAGCGAATAATAATATTAATAATAATAGTAATAATGTAATGGTAATAATACTAATAATTAATCAGTATGTCGACGGGGCTTGAGTGGACACACCTCTCCGATAATTGATCTACGGCGGAGGTACAAAATCGGAGTCGTGGGCGATCGCGACTCTCTCGTTTCTTCTTCTTCTTCTTCATTTTCTTCTGTGTTCTTCTTTAGTATTATATGTATATCTATATAAACGTTTTTTCTCGTTTTATCATCATCACGGACGAGGTTTGAAACGACAATCTGAGGCCTCGTCAAATACTGCTGGATGCGTGACGGACATTCCGAAGGTCGATCGGAATATAATAAAGAGTATATCGAGAGGTAAAAAGTACTGATTATCTGCTACCGAGAGCTATCAGTGAATATAGTGTGGGGTGGTGATCGGTCGACAATTCGGAACGTCCGTGACGTAATCCGGATCAATCCGTCCATAACGTGTCTCACGCCGGAGACATTTGCACAAACGCGTGCATATTAATCATTGGGACTACAAAAACATATCATCATATATGTAATAATACTATATATATATTATATATATATATTAACAAGAAAATATTAAGCAATAAGAATTTATTTATATGCCCGTAAAGAAAAAGTGAAATAGGACGAATGAAACAAGAAAGAAAACAAGTAACACATTAAACATTGCATATCAATTCGTGTGTCTGGGCAAGGATTAGCTTATATATATATAAATATAAATATATATATATCTATAATCTTTACTTCGTCGTTGTCAGGCGTTAATGTTAAACTTAATTATCATTAATTAATTATTAGATTGTGAAAGAATTTCTTCAGGTTCTAAGCAAGATTTGGAAATAATAAAACGAGCAAAATACACGAGCTGGATGTTATTCTACCTGTCAAAATCCTTCATCCAAGTAAGATATATTTTCTTATTCTTAAGATTTTAATTTTTTATTTATTATATTTCAAATTTATTTAAATATTTCAAAAATATTAAGATTTTTGTACATTAAATTATAATATATTGATTATTATTATACAAATGTGTGCAGACAGCCAACAATCTTTGTGATGTTGTTAAACAATACATTATATAATTTCTTATTTTATTCGATATATTAAGTTGGAATTAATAATTTACAATAATTAAAATATTGATCTTATAAATTGGTTAAATTTCCAAGATCATAAAACATTCTCCTATTCTCTTGTATTCTTAAATTATTATTTAAAGCAAAAAAGAAAAACATTTTTTAAGAATAAAATTAAATAACATTTGTAACTTGTCGAATATTTATAGCTTACCAATTCTTATTTAAAATAGTGAAGTGTCTTAAAACAATTTAATACTTTATTTCTGGTTGGTGCTCTCTTATCTCGGTAATCGCGCAGCATGTATTATGACAAGCTCAAATGAAATAAGTAACCGTGTCGGATTAGTTGGTCAAGTGTGAAATAAGCTGTACGGCTTCACGTTTATTTATGCATTAACTCCTATCTTTATATATTGGCCTTTGCGTACATGCACTTAAGATCGTTTACGCAGCCCACGTAAACATGACATACCACTTATGTTTCTAATGCGCATGATAGTGCTTCTCTGTGTGTCAACGTTATCAATAGCTCTCGTGGAGAACTGCATTCTACATGCGACATCAGGTATATCCGTTTACCTTGCAATCGAATGCTCCGACCCTCCATTATGCGTTCGCCGTGCGGGTTAAAGCACAAGATGCACTTCACAATAAATTCAGGTATATTGTTAAATTAAATAGATAATCTTTATCATAAAGAATGTACTTAATTTATCTTAAAACTTACATTTGAAAATTCTAAGGAAATGAGATATTTATTAAAGTTCTAATGATTATCATTTTATTCTTGTATAAGATAAAAACATCGAAAAATTTGCAACGATAGATATTTATTACTAATTATTTATAAAAGTTTAAATTTTCAAGTATATAAGTTGTTATAAATTTGGTACATCCCCTAGATTTTGTAGATCTGTAAGCCCATGACTTGCTATTTTCAGATTCGCGGAATTATCGTGTTGATGGACGATAAATTTCGAAGGTTTTACATCGCGTTTTAGCATGATTATAAAATCTTGCTTCGGAAAAGATACACGGTATTTTCGAAAGATATGAGCTAGGCGCGTCTTTTGATTGACAGACCTGTAATTTTGCGAGAGTTATTCGACACGAAGCTCCGGACACAATGATAAATGAGATTTCTGACACAGCAATATCTTCGACTTTACCGGAACGTGGCGGTGTCGCTTTTTTAACGGGAAAATAAATACTCTTATCGCGCGAAATAATAATTATGGCAAGCGGGGAAACCAACGATAAATTTAATTCGGTCGATCGACCTTTTGCGGCGGCCGGCGCGGCGCTTAAAATTCATTACCAAGTTTTAATTAAAAATTAACTTTTATTTTTGTGCGCGATAGAAAATATCATCGTCGAAAAATGAGAAGTTCAACACCGCTTTGGCGCGTATGAATATTCGGTTCGCCACTTTCGTTCGTCGATCGTTTTAATTGGATTGATAATAACGCGCATCTTATAATTAATAGGGAACTGTGTATGCCACCGCAGATTCACGGATCTGGTAAACTAATGAGGAAGTAAGCAATTCTCTCTACTGTCTCTCTCACTCCCAAAGTGACCATCCGCAACGGATGGCATTTGCAATTAGGACTACCTAATTTCGAATGTGGCGCACCACGATTGGATTGCGCGTGTTGAATCATCATATAGAATATAGATAGATCACGCCGCTGACCCGTAAGGAATTATTGTTCATTTTGAACAAACCGCACTTTGTACGCATGCTTTAGTAATACCCACGTGATTATGTTAAATATGGATTTGAAATGTGAAACGATATCAAAATTCTACAAAAAGTAACTTCTAAATAATATAAAGGATAAACTGTAAAGAGCAAAAAGAAAGTTAATAGTTTAAAGAATTTATATTAATAAACTAAACTTAAAGAGAATTTATTACTAGATAATAAAAATTCTGCAACAGTTTACATAAATCAGATTTGATTAGTAAATGGGAACTGTAAATTCAACTGCAAACTCAGTTAAACTCGTCTTTTAACTCAACAAAGGAGAATCGCAATCAACATTGAGAAGTTTTGCCACGGACCACGTTGAATACATTTTGCTGACAATTGCGGTTACGCAAGCGATGAGGAACTGTCCAAAATTTATTATCTCATTTAACTGCACGTTAGTTTAATCATACTGAACAACGAACAGTTTCTTTTTTACCATTCTTCCAGTAACTTGCGCGCGAATTTGTTCGGCCGTTCATGAGTCATTTAGATAATTTGCATAAACGCGATCTTTTCTTTCTTGAACATTTTAAAGTAATTTAAAGAATTATAGAAATTAAAAGAATTTATATATATAATATATATATATTTATTTATTTATAAATACATTATTTATATAGTTCGTTGATATCCTTGAGAGAAAAAGTGTTTTCAGGGGCAGAAAAGGGAAGATGCCAAGGACCACAAAGAGGCCAGCGGAGAAAGTGGGAGCGAAGAATCGTATTGGTGCAGAAGGTTGATTCGGTTTCGTCTTGAAATAGCTTTAGACCACCACAAGTCAAAAATATACTATGCGGCGTTGAGTCTAAATGTTGGGCGGACAGGGCAAAACGGGATAAAGAGAAGAATGCAATGCCGATGAATAATACGCGTTAGGAACAAATTTTACAGATGATTATACCGAAATTGTGGGACAACTTTTATGTTACGCGAAAATTTTTCCAAGAGAAAAGGTAATAGCACTTTATGAGTGCTATTATCCTTCCTCATGGTATTGACTATCGATACCGTTGACAAAGAACTTGGGGTTTAAGAAGATGATTTAGTGCTTCGAATGGACTTTATGGCACTAAAATGGGTTCTGTCCACAAGTCGAGAAACCCACAAATCATAAGCATTTTCGGATTTACGGTACGTATAGACTTAGCCAAAGTATAGAGAAAATTCAACATTGTAATAAGTAAAAAATATTATTTAAATATTATTGAAAATGTTATTATACACTTTCTGTTATGTAATAACAATAAAGCGCTTGTTTTAAACGTTTTATTAGCAATTATATTTTATTATAATTTAATATAAAAACTTACCAGTTTTTAAAAATACATTCTCTAATTTTCATTTAATAGTTTGTAAAAAATAATCTGATCGTTCTAACACACGTAAAAATTTAGTGAGTTTAAAAATTTAGGAGACTGCTATATTTGTAAATATGTTAAAACAAAAGCTAGGAATTAGTATGAATATTATAAATAATACATTTTTGTTAAATTGACAAAGTATATTTTCGATGAAAAGTTGCGAAATTGCTTTCACACGAAACTGACATGTGTTATCTTTACAGTTTACGCTGGTTTATGACGGAAATCCTCATTTCTTGAACTGATAACCAACGTCATAGATCAGAATTCTATTCTCGTTTGCACATATTGAAAACCTTCTTGGAATTTCCTTGTTATGACACATGGACGCATTGTGAAACCAAATGAGCGCTGAAACTTAAAACATGTACCTACTTTGTGTCAATTTTTTAAAAGTACGTCCTATTTTTTGGCTATTTTATATTAATTAGTTATATATAATCGTGAAATTATCAACTTATCAGATAATCAAATGATTAAATAAAAAGAACTTAAATAATAGCCGATTTTCTCTCACTCTTTCTCTTGAAATAGTTGTTTCTATCTTATTGAGATACTGACTCATTGGAATAGTGACGCAGTACTTTTCGTAATTAAGCACGCTGACTATGTAAAATAAACCGTGAATAAGATTTAAGCAAATAGCTTGTTTACATAAAGAATAGATTTCTTCGGATAAGGTACACGGTGCCAATGTACGAGGTGATGGTGCCAGAATGACGACTTTCCTGAAACGATTTAAAACTGTAGTACTTCGTAGTAATCTTGCGAACAGACATGAGCCAGCTTTCGCGGATTTCGTCATCTATCGCCAGAATTTAAACAGGTTGGTGTTTAGAACGAATACGTCACGACACGTCATTCGGACCAGTTTATAGATATAGTGACAGCAAATCTAGCAATCGTAGGATTTGCCGTTCGAGAAATTTTTTAAAGTTATAATCATGCAAATAAAATTATTTTACATATATGCAACAGTGTTCAGCAATTTGATGTTGTTGAGGTAATAATAAAAATTTGTATTTTCTGATCAAATAAAAATTTAAAGTAGTAGACAAAACTCGAGACAAAATACAATTACATAATTTTGATAGAAAAGAGAGAAAGAGAGAGGGAGAAATAAGATATTTCTTAATTTATACATGCTTTTGTTACGATTTAGAATTGACTACTAATTTGCGAACTTTATTTAGTTGTGAAAATTGTGCGTGAATTAAGCATGAATGTTGCATTTAGTGATTTATGACTGCATCGGTAAATCACATTACATCAATGTATTAATTAATGTCAATAACAATCTGTTAACTTTCTATTCCCCTCAAAAATGTACTCTGCTGTTGTTCCATATTATTCCAATTCAAGAAGAAATTTTAGCTCATTTTTAACAATAAGTGGATAATTAGCAGATATTATTTTAGGTATATTTTCTGAAGTCCAAAAAAGAAAGAAGTTTTGTGACGAAATAGAATGACCCTTCTTGCCGCGATATCGCAAGTCACGCTGCTGAGATATCGTAAGTCAAAGTTAGTGCTGCCGATCTAATGAAGATAAAGTTTTCATGAAGTTACATATCACTCAAGCGTTAAACTTTCTTAGACGGGCAATCAAACATTTCTCCTTCCGGGAAACATTCATTTCTCATACTCGTATTGCACTTTTCCATTTTAATTGGATTAAAATAATTAATGTACCGGCAAGGATTATCAACACACTTCTTTGTTGGATGCTAATTCCGTAGTTTATATAGTATTATCTACGGTTTCTGGTGATTCCCCGCGAAGTATCTCGCACGTTCGCCGAATCGTTGAAGAGCCACAGCGTGCGGAATTGGATGCGCACCAACTTCGTCGTCGCTTTCTCATCGTGATCTTCAACGAAGTCTCCGGTTGTGGTCGGTGACGAGGGTGTGCAAGAGAGAGCCAACGCCGACGCCTGGCGTCGGTTCTCGCCCTAGCGGCCGCCGCGACGCCGAGTTTGCCGTCAGTGTGCCGCGCATCGTCGGACGTGCATCGTGTCGGTCGAGTCGCCGCTCGTGTGTGCGAGCCAATCGAGACATGTGATTCGAACCCGTCGCGATCGCCGGGAAGGATGAAGTAGAAAATGACGAGGAGATATCCCACGATCGTGGACGGCCTAAAGTGGTAAGGATCGATCGTCGCGCGCGGCATATCGATCCAGAGAGATCGCGAATTCGGGGGACGTACGAGAGCAGACATCGGTGATGTCTTGGAGTGATATCTCGAGACGGAGAGGCGCGAATATCATCTCTCTCGATATAATTACGGTTAAAGGGCAGAGGTTGTTAAGTTTATAGAAAAAGGGGGATAATTACGGCCGTGGCGGAGCTCTTGAAGGAGTGGAACACGGAGATGAACATATGGGGGGGACAGATCGGCGGAGATGTTTATGCGTCTCCCTAGAAGATTTATGCGAAACGTTATCTATAATTAGTCGGCGGAAAAAATAAGTTAACGAGGAGAGCGCAGTGATTATCGTACGGGAGAGAAAAAACCGATGTTCCGACTTTGAAATTGTCGAAGGGCGGTCTCTCTCTCTCTCTCTCTCTCTCTCTCTCTCTCTCTCTCTCTCTCTTTCTGTTTTGCCTTTAACCCTTTTGTAGTGAGTTAAATGATACTGAATAATTGAATGTAAAAGTACTTCTGTATCCTGACGGGTAAATATAATTATTGTAATATATAACTTCTGAGGTATAATAAAGTATGTATATTTTCGATGTTTGATATAAGGGTTATAAATTAAGGTTACATTATTAAGCAGAAAAGTAAAAAATATTTTAAATATTTATTGAGAATATTAACAAATACTAATTTATTTCAATTATTACCGCACCAATTAACGTAAAAATATTTTATATTTAATTTGTTATATTTCATTTGTTCAATGCAAGCAAATTTAATTTTAAATCTAGTTTCAATGATCATTCGAATTATTAATATTCGAATATTAACAGAAATGATGTTACCTATTTTAAACATATATATATAGTTTCAAAAGTGTTGCTTCGTTGAATATATATATATATATATATATATATATATATATATATATCACATTTTATATTCTCGTCAAGTTGGTAATGTTTCAAAAAAGGATTTATTTTATCTTCCTCCCTCTATAACTTTAAAATAAGACTTACTTATTGTTCAGCAATAAGATATTTAATATTTGGCAAGATGTTGGCAAAAATACTTTATATGCACATACATATAAAAAAGCAATTTAGAAGTTAACACAGAAGTGTTAGTAGAAAATAAGTCGTTAATTACATTTCAATGTATTTTGAGTATTTTGTAACATTATTTACGTGTACAATTCATTCTAATTCTCGTATTCTCGTACATATTAGATCTGAATGTTCGATAATTGAGGAAATTGTAGAGTTGAATAGAAGTTGTTAAAAATATCGTCGGATTCAATACTTCAAGTTGTGTACACAAAAAAAATATGATTAAATAATAATAAAAAATATGTAAGAGAGGCAACTTAACACAAGTAAGTCTTATTATCTTTTTGGTGTGCTTATGTCATAAACTTTAAAGCTTCTTTAATTACAAAAATAGTACAGCAGTAAAAGTAACAAGATATGAAGAGAGAGCATCGAGGTTTTACAAAAGGTGGCGTATATAATTTTTACAGCAACTCGTAACTTCGATCATAATGTGAAGTTATGTTGCGTACATAAAGTACTTATGCAGACTATCGATTTTAACGCATAACGTTAATGAGGAGGCTCGTAAGACCTTTTCTCACTCCTGTCAGTGTAAAGCTTCAGTTCCTTTACTTAATCCTGCTAGTCTATCTATGGTAAACGCGCCCTCGCGTGATATATTATTTCACAAAGGAGACATCTTACGAGAGAAGTGCTTTAAATAAAATCCGTTGCAACATCGCATTCGTTAAAGATATTTCCTCGTCATTGTTGCTTTATGCCCCTTTTATAGACGAGAACTCATGTTGCATTGTGATAATAGCAGACATAAAATAGTTTCTTATGTGGATCATCTTTTTATAATCTTTTTATAATATACGAAAGAGGGTAGTTTAATAAATTAAAACAAAATAATAAAAAATGTAATATTATTATTAATTATACGTATTAACTTGTTTATTTGTTTTTTATTCATGAAAAATGATTCTTTATTCAGATATTAAAAATATCTGAAATGTATGAAATATTTTGATTGAAAGAAAATTATAGATAAAAAGTGAAGAAAAATGTATATTTAAATAATTAGAAAAACAAAATTATATATAAAGTGATAATATGTATCAGTAAAATTACTTGAATATACAGAGAGGTAGTTATCACTAGCAACAAGTTACTTAATTTCCTCGGCACTCTCTTATAGTCTCAAAGTAAAATACACTACCAGGCATAAACTCCGAAGAGAATATATTGATAAGGTATCACAAAGTTGTATTGGTCGGACTGAGCTTTACCTTTGTCGATACTCGATTATAGTTGCCGGAACGTCTTCACGCGTACCGATATCTTCCCCATGTATCGCGTTCACCGTAACTTCGACAGCTTCGACAGTCCACAGAGATGTCTTTCAACTATGCCAAGTTCCGCCTGAAACTTCGAATGCTGCCAACTACGTTCTCAATATTGTCACTGATCTTTATCCTATTCAATCCGAGTTAGGCAAGACACATTTCCAATCGCTTAAACTTGGATTTGATTGAGTTAAATATTGCCCGAGTTTTGTGAATTTATATTTGGAAGGAAATGTTAAGTATAATATTCCAATTAATTAGCATTTTTAAGTTCTCGTTTTTCTTAAGGTTTCATAGTTTCTAAAAGTTCCTTTTGCATGCATCCACACTTTAATTCTTCTTCTTTAAATTAGTTATCTTTGATTTCTACTTTTCTTCAATTGTTCTTACTACACTATTACACTCACAAATAATGTATGTCTATGTGTGATGTGTAGATGCATAAAAGTATCTGCAATATATTGAGCTTTTTGATTCGCTAAGCTCGAATGATTTAGCTGATCAGGATTTAAATAAATATTAGTTTTCTACAACTTTAATTAATTTTACAATCAAAGTATGAAACAAATTATTTCGAAATAACTTATCTGAATGTGAACTAATATGAAATAAAATTATAACTTTCTAAATTTTAATGTAATTAAAAAATTATTATTATTTAGAATATTTTATGTTCTTTTATTTTAAGCAATGAGTATCCACAAGTCAAGAAAATATTGTACAATATCTTTGTGCTTAATTTTACACGTTTTCAAAGCTTTTGCGATCGCGTACGGAATAATCAAGGCAATAATCGACGGGATGGATCTAATTAGCATGCGAGCTCGCATCCGGCAGGCAGAATAACAGGGGAGATGCGAAGAGGGAAAGATAGAGAAAGGGAGAGAAAAAGAAATATAGATTGCCAGTTATTTTCACTGAGAGTTTAGGAGAGGCGCAATTTGCCACGGTCGTAATTACTCTGACCGTATTATTCACGTGTACGTGCAGGCCAGAAAGAAATCAAACCTTCCCATGTTTTATTTGTAGAGTCAAGAAGAACGCGCGGGGGTTCTCTTCGGAGCGAAGCCGGAACTGTCAATATAACGCCGGATCCATGACATCCTCACCTGGATATCCTGTCGAATTTTTTCCGAATTGATACTTTTTCCGATAATCGAATTCCACCGAATGGAAGATTCGCGACATCCGAACAGATATTTCGAAAATCAGACGCGGCCCGACGTTTCTCGCGAAGGACATCGAGTCGGCAGAAGATTGTGCAAAAACTTTTACGAACGTTCAAGTTTAAGTGCAGAAGAGTTACGATAAAAACAGTGCTTGATACAGTCGAGTCCGTAACACAAATCGTCAAAATTTGTGATCGACAAGTGGAGGATAAGGATTTTACGAAGTTACAGCGAGATTCGATATAATAATTTGTAAAGAAAGACGCAATTATCAAGAGATTCAGAGAAGATAATTATTAATATAAAGCGAGAGATCCGAGTGGCGATCAGTGGCTTTAAGGAAGGGAGGAACAGTGGTGGCTGTGTGGTAACTTAAAAGAATGGCGGAAGACTCTTTTCGCCGGAAAACCAGATCGGCTTCGATTTGTGCCCCTGGATTTTCCAGCATGGAACAAATGTTGGAAGCAATGCCACCCTCGGGAGCTCGCGACAGGGAAAGAGGGGAGCGGGAAAGGGACAGCGGTAGTGGGACACCGGATGGCAGTACACCCACGAGAAGACGAAGACCGGCTACAAGATCCCAGAGCGCCCGTGTTTCCGGCGGAAATAAAAGCATCCGACGCCGTGCCGCCGCTCAAGGTAATGGTAATAGCGGTAGGAACGGGGGCTAAATAAGTAATAATTTATTCGTTGCGTGGGTGAATGTTGCGACCTGATTAAGATTTATGATTCCCAGAAGCATTTAAAGACTCAAGAACTCAAAAATTTATAAAAATACTTATAAAGTATTAAGGATGTATATCGCTTATGTCAAAATAGAGGGATGAAGCTGAAATTTACAGAGATGTGCACTTATATATCCGAAAAACCTGTGTTAAATTTGCGATCATGCCCGACCCGTTTCTGAGATATTTGCTTTAAAAGTTACAGAAATTGTATATATATATAGATATACTTCCCATGTAAATATCATAACATGTATCTCTGCTCCTGTACAGTAAAAATGAATGAAATTTTTATGGTACACTTCTATGACATCGAGAATTGCAATTACGGGTTTTTAAGTTTTTCTGTTAATATATATATTTTTTTAATTTTTTAATGATTTATTTTAACAATATCGAGTACAAAAATGGGACAAAATTGCGATTTTTACGCTTTTTCTGTCCCAATGATAACATGTTGTTTATGAATAATTTCTGAGACTATATAGCTTTACACTGTTTAATCAAGAAAACAAAATTATACTACATATAGCTATACGTAAAACATCCTTAAAAGAGTGATCTGTCAACCATTTGAATTTGGTAAGTTCGTCAAATTCTCGTTCAATAAGTTTCAAGAAATTTTAAGATTTGTCGATTTTGTTTTTCAAAAGTACATCTTTCGTCTTTTAAACATTTTAATTCGAGGATCTGTAACTAAACACTATAGCAGAACTTAAACTGTCAAATGACCGTTTTGCGTGTCCAGCTCTTTCCCAGTGATCAAGATATGAATATTGGCCGAGATCGGATCTCGAGGTACGTAAAAGTCTGTTTTGCGCGACAGGATCACGTAATGCGGTGCGATCGGACGTAACTTCCGATGGTATCCGATGAACTCGTAGAAACGTCATCGGTGACGTACGATCCCTCTTGACGAAAGAGCAAAGTGTATCGATATTGCACCGGCGCTCTATAGACACGTCGTCGCTCTAAAGCCTGGCGAGAGTTCTTGAAATTATTGGCGGCCGCTATTCTCGGACATGGATTTGGCTAGTAGGTCACTGACAGCCCAAACCCGTCTCTCGTCGTACGCTACCGCGTCTCATCTAGAAATCAGTTTTGTCGCTAAGCATTAGTGCAGTTTTATGCGCGCGCTGAAACACGGAGATGTATTAATGTGAAACGGGAATAATTAGAGCGGTAATTCCTGTTGTTTGTACGCAGATGTAATACGAGCAAGACTGTCAAGTCTTAATTAAAGGATAAAGAGCTAAAGTTTCGGTATAATGTGTCAGGAAGCGGTAGAAAATTGGCAAACATTCCTCGCTTAATAGATCGTTATCTTATTGCGACTTCCATTAAAATAATCTCATTTTTTTATCTTGATATTTTGAAAAAAAATATTATCTGCATAAGTATTTGTCGATATATGTGTTCTGCATAAAATTATGCAAAATTACCAAAAATGTCACTGTTAATGTAATTACATGTTATACTAGGTGGATTACAAATATAAATTAGACATTATTTACTTACAATTAATGATGGGGTATTACAGAATTAATTGTTAGATCAAATAGCTTTAATCCACTGTTTTAATATTACAGACATGGAAGAATTAGCTTCTGTTTCAAAGCTTGTATTCCCCCTTCAAAACTTTAATCGCAATAACATTGGAAGGAGAAATCCTATTTTCTTGAAATTAATAAAATGGAGAAATTTGTCTGCTTGATAAACTTCGCGATTAAGTGGAGCAAATATTCGTAAACGCGGTTCTGAGCTCGCTCTTCTTTTCCTTTTCCGCGTCGTTTAATTTCGTTTCCCGGTGCCCTCTCCAGGTTGCACTAAATCACTTGACTTTCCACGCGTCGACTTTGCGATGTAATAGGTGTAGTGCCTTTGAAAAATACTCTGTTCTTTGCTTTCCTCTCGAGCACTTTGCCGGTGAAAAGCCCGCAGTCAAAAAGGAACTTTTTCGTTCTGCTCTATTCATTGCTAAAGGGGTTTTTTTTATAAATACTATTATTACTCATTGAAATACATTTAAACTTTTCCTATAATAAAATCTATTATTGTAACATTACAATGTAAAGAGTATCAAAAATGTATTTCTGTAAAAATTGCATTTTTTTTAGAGACAGAAACCATCTGTGCTCTCGACACGAATATAGGTATTTCACGTTTTTGTATAAAATGCCCGAATAAAATTTGGACACAGAGAGATAGCTTTTAAATGGATAAAATCATTAAAATTCTTTTTATATTTATTTTGCTAGTAATCACATTTTAATATCTGTTACGCTGCGATACAACAATTTATCTTTTTTTTTGTTAAAATTGTGATTGAATAGCTTATTGACTTACCGCGATTGATATCGACATCGATATTATAAAACATCCATACGCGGTATGCATGACATACGGTATATAACACGGTTATTAGAATCTGCTAAATATGTTACATATAGCTTTAACAAAATCTGTATATATTTATACCCGATATCTATACCGCTCTATAATTATTTCTGTTGAGTATGCATTAATATCTATAATTTTGTCGCTTTCAGCCGCCGCTCATCATCATCACCATCATGAGCCGAGCATGAAGTCGGCCCACTGCAGCAGTGAGCCCAGATTGACCGAGAATGACGTCAGTCCGGGGATCAGGAGACGAGGGAGCCGAAGGGGGCAGAGTATGCACCACACGCATCAGAGGAAGAGCAACGCCTTCCTGGATGTGCCTGACGTCTCGTCTCAGATGCCACCGCGGGAGGAAGGCGAGGACGAGGATAGTTACAGACTCCGTAGCTTCAGTCTTACCAGCAAAGGTCAGAAATAGCTCTCTTCCACCTGTTGTAAATGTAAACAACCGTAGGAAACGATTTCGCTCCTTACCCGAAAACGTCGAAGGGGAAGCTTTCGGTGTCGACCTGCAGGGTTTAATTGCGCGCACGACAGGATAGATAGGAAGTGCAGATATACGCGCTGGATAAATATGGAATAAGAGAGAGAATGGATCATTGTGGACTTAAAAGATAAGGATGACACTTGACATAAGGTGGAATAAAATAATTAAAATAATTACATGAATAATAATAACATAATAATAATAAGTAATACATTTCTAATAATACAATCAATAATTTAGAAGTCTTGTGTATTTAATTTAATAGTTTTTACAAAATTATGATGCAACAATTCTTGTTACGGATAACTTTGTATATTGTCTTACTTATTAATGATCCTACGTGATTCTACTATCTAGAATTTAAAATCTCGAAAGGACCTTGACAGGGTTCTTTTATAGGAGAAACGTTGAATTCAAATAATTAAATTTCCCAGGAGATTTTTTAAGTACCTCTCAAGAGATATACTTTAGAATTTCTAATTTTTAGTAGGTAGATTTGACGAGCAGTGGAATGTCATGTAATATACATGCTATATACATCTTGGGGAATATATTTTAGATTGCAATATATATTTAATATCTCGAATATTTTCCTAGCGTCCTTATATTAAACTTTTTGTATCCTTAAATATTTTCCAACTTTTTTATTATCGTTGTGGTTTTCCAAATATTTCATAAACCATCGACGTTCACTTAACAGCAAGAGCGATGTAAAACGTTTTCAGTGTGTGTATACCTCGCTCTATTGCGACGCAAATTATTGACAGCTTCCAGTATTATATAAACATTCTCGATTTGCCACGAAAGTATCGGTAACTATGTGAGAGAAGCAACTGTTGAATTTTTCGATAGTTTCGTAACAATGCATGGTTTCGGGCGAATTGATTATCGATTAAATTGTTTCACAGTATTACATTCACGTAATAAAATATTGTTTACAACGGATCAGCGGTTTTTATTTAAAGTTACAATTGTTTAATGAAACTTGTGCTTTGCGTCATTGAAGCAACGCTATTATATATTGCAATACTATTATTTTACAATCAAAAGAACCATTTATTTACAAGGCGAGTAGTTTCAGTCAAATTGCTGACTAGGGTGTCTCAGAGATTGCGTATTCTCTCAAACTTTAGACTTCAAAACTTTTTTTACATAATTACGAGAGATTAACCCTTAAAGCGCACATGGGGTGTAGGATGCCCCACTCCGAACTTTGTGCTCTGATAAGTCCCATTAAAATGTCTTTTTCAATAATTTTTTAAACAATGTTAATTTTAAGAAATTGCTATAACTTTTGTTTATCCTTAAAATACATGACTTTAACTTCATTCAGAAATTTTTATGCAATAAAATAGTCAATAGCGTCGTTACAGTACATACTTAAAGACACTGGGGTATCTCATATCCCCAGTGCGCTTTACGTAATTTTTCGGAGGTGTGCGCTTTAAGGGTTAACGTACCATTTTTTCTTGCAGTTCTTAAATTTATAATTTAATTAAACTTTTCCAACCACTTTATTTTTTAATTTAAATAGAATAATATTTACTTGAAATAAATGACAGAAAATAATTTGGTTGTTGATACGAAAACTATTAATACGTTAAATCGAAACAGCATTTCCCGTTTAACTTATTTATTTTCTTACGTTCAGACAAAATTCTGTAGAGTTTCAAATACACAATAACATTGTAGAGTTCGTATTTGGATAGCATTCTCTTCGTTGCGACGCTATTATCTTTCACGGAATTTACAGACAATTTACATGGGAAAGGAACGATAATAAAAATAAATTTAATCGAAATATTTCAAGCTATGTTTCTTCGCGTTTCTGCCCCACGTGTGTACTTCGCGAGAAGCCGCGCCAGAAATACACAAGTGCGAGAGAGATTCAGCAGGGGAGAAGAGCAGTGGAGTCGAGATAAGCGAAAATAGAGCGCAGCTATAGTTATGACGTCGACGTGGCTCTACCACTCGAGTTCGACAAACCAGTGAATGCGCGTAGAAGTCATTTACACTCATCTGTCTAGAGAGCCGCTCTTTATAATAATACTCGCTTACATGGATAGAAATGAATATGCTTAGGTAACTTTAGCGGAAAGGTTGATTCGATATCTGGTAGAAATAGTCGTCGACACTATTGAATTTTCCTTACGGCAATTCCTTGGTGTCATCATGGCATCGTCGAGTTAGTTTAATTCCTAGGTAATATCGATTAAGCCTCGAGTAACCGTAAACGATTAAGAAAATGTTATTATTATATTGATGAGGCAGCAGGTATAGTAGAACAGCGTCGCGAAATAATTTTTCTCGATAGGCTCTTACGATCTTGTTGACATTTGTTATGTCGGCGTAGTGCCGTTAGCAAATATGTTAGCGTGACGTTAATGTTCGAAACATTGCTTGTCACTTGTGTCTATTTTTAATATATATTATTTACTTCATATCTATTATTATTATCATCTGTATCTATTTTTAACAAGATTTTTAATATATATTATTTACTTGATATCTATCACTATTATGTGTCGAATATAAAGCTGACATTTCAGTAGTAATAATTTTTTAATTAAATAGCTGAAGATCTAGAAACCTTTGCATACACAAGTTCAAGTAATCCTGAAAATATGTTACAAGATTCTTTTCTTCTCATTTTAAGATGGTAATTAAAAACTCTTAATTGTAGATATGTATTAATCCTTGTTAAAATTTTAAGCAAGCTTTGGAAAGCAAGCGCATTATGTACATACGTGTTAAAAACTAAATGTTAAAATGTTATAACTTCTTATTAATCTTCTTTTATATAAAAAAAAATTCTAACTTCGTCGACGAATTTATCACCGAAATTTAATACTACCGAAGTGTACAGTACTATATGTGTATAAACATTTTCAGTATTCTACACTTGATATTCTATCCGATCGCTTTTGCATCGTGTTCGTGCAATTCTATCCGAATTTGTCTTCCTCTCTCTCTTCCTCTTTCCCTCTCCCTCTTTCTTTCTCTCTCTCTCTCTCTCTCTCTCTCTCTCTATCTCTCTCTCTTTATATCTATCTCTATCTATCTAATCGTTCTCGGAGCGGAAGTGGAGTGCAATGCAGTAACAAAGTTAGAGCTTGAATTTACGTTAAAGTGACATGAAATCCCTCGTTTCTCGCCCAGATCAAATAGTTTGCTTGCCTGCTTGTTAATCATTCTCGGAAAGTTACTGTTTAAGAGCGGAACGTGCCTTCCGGGCAAAGTTGGTGGTTTAGGTCAGTGGATATACATCAGCAGATCGTCAAAATTATTCTAACTGACGGGGATGAACGGTTCTTCGAAATTCATGTTACATCAGTTTATCACTATTTCACTAGATGCAGACAGTTTGATAGCAATGCAAGCTATAATCTGGTGCAATCAGTTTGCGTTAGCAACTCTTCTCGTTTGTTGCGTAATTGAAAGCAAAATTTCATTAAACTACGTCAGTATACAAAATTCGATCCGTATATAATTTTATCCTTCGTGATTATAGATTAAAATTTAACTTTTAATTAATACTGATATTTTTTCAATATGATCTGATATATTTTATGTACATTATCAGCATAAAAGTGTGAGTTTGCGACAGATTCGTTTGGTTGACATTATTAATTGAGCTTTCTAATTGAGTTTCCAACTTGGCAAAATAGATTCTATTTCATTGGAAACTAACCGTAAGTAAGAAAGAATATAAATGGAATGGCGAATATAAGTGGAACGGACGCATTATTTCTGTTCAAGAAACTTTCCGAATGATCGAATCCATTTCCCATTCTCCACGTCTTTCATAGACTCGTTTGTCTTTGTCTGGTCAAAACTTGTGATTTCTGGTTTAGTTGCTTCATCATAAATCGAATTCGACCACCTGTTACATTCGTAAACACTGATTTCTTGCCAGTTTTCATAACGAGTTTGGGATAACAGAATAGTCCCAAACTGGAAAAGAGTTTTTAAAATAATTATTATTTTGAACATTTATTGTAGCAAAGCAGCATAAATTATTTGAATTTATTTTAAAAGAAAATAGTAACTTAAATAATTTTTTCTACATTTCTAGAAATTATTAAAAAATTATATATATATAATAGCCGGTTTTGACATTTTTTAAAAATCGTTATTTAATTCTATACCAAAATTATACCAACTACATAAGTACATAGATGAATGCATCTATGATTATAAGAATTAAAAGATAAAGCATTATAAGAACAAAGACATTGTAGATATCGGCTCCGAAACGGCACGTGTCCTAGAATCAGCAATACAAAAGAAGATAAGAAGGAAGCCTTGAGAAAATAAGCAGAATATTTCGTTGATGCGTAAACCGAGACCGAGAGGTAACGTAATCTGGCAAGCGCTTCTTCGACCTGTTACATTCTCGCCTGTCGCTTCCATTTTCGCGAGAGCTTCCCTGAACGGTGTTTCTCAGAAGGTTATTTGAGATCTTATTGTTGTTTTGAAAGAGCAACTTGCTCAACGATATAATACAAGACAGTTCGCGATAATTTCGCGAACAAAAACTTTCACGAGCAAAATATTCTCTGTTAACTGATGTTTAAAAAAAAAACTTTTAGAAAGAGATGAGGAAGTTTGTTTGGAAGTGACTCAAGATTTTCATACAAGATATATGTGCATGTATATTTCATACAGTGTACATTTCTATATGGGAAATATCAAATATATCCTTGCACATACGGGTTTCGACAATCCGATGTGCTCGATAGATTTATGGATCAGCGGTCTCGCGTGTGTGCGCGGATTTTCTTTACCCATGAAAGTACGAGTCCAGGAAATTGAAAGCAGGTGACAGATTTGTGGTTCTAGATATCTAGAGGAAATGCGGATTTATTTGGCCGTGTGATTCCGTGCACCTGTTGCCTTGAGCCTCCGTGGAGAATTAGCTAATTTCAGAATTTCCATTATGTACCGATTTAACTGTTCAACACACGGTGAATTTTAACGCATGTTGATTCTAAACGTTTCGGTTAAGTGCACTTTTAGACGAGGTTGAATCGCACATAAATCGAGATGCAAATCTGGTATCACAGATGCTTTCTTTCTTGTATACGTAGTGCAACAGGCATACGTGCCCGTGCGATGCAACCGGGTCAAGGAAGCTGTAAATTTCGCGAAACTGGAATATTCTCTGTTTTCCATTTAAAAAATTCACAAATATACGTATATTACTTTCTGCATCATGGAAGTCAATTGAAATAAAAGCCTTCTGAATATTCATATACCGTCAGCATCTTTATATATTCCAGAGGACAATTTTTTCCTCCTGCTTACGTACTTTACATGTTCCTAGTGATGCGCGTGTATCGATTAATTTTCTCGTACCACGTCTTTTATTTGTGTTCGCGCTGTTATGCTCCATTTTTCTTTATGTATTTCTAGGAGAGGGATAAATCCGTTTATGATGGATTTGTATTTCTCGAATTTCAAATCGATATCTTCGTAGCACATCCATCTCGTCGATAATCTGCGTTCTTATCCTTGTCAACAGCGCGCACACCTTTCCGTGACAGAATAACGATTATGCGAGCGTGAGGCTTTACGGATGTAACGCGATCTGATTTAGCGCGAAGAACAGACATGTTTTAGCCGTGTTTTAGATTGCGCGCTGATAAACCGCAGGTGCATTAAACATTGCCGTCAATATAAATTAAGCCGTCGACTCATTATTCTTGTTTATCTCGTCCCTCTTTCCTAAGTCTTCTTACTTCTAGTTATACATCAACTTCACCGGATGGGAGAAGTTGATGAACGTTGCAGGGAAGAAAATATCGGCGAGAAAATCAGTAGACGTAGAAATATATATTAAGTCGCAGTATAATGTGAGAGTTGAAGTCTAAGGTCATAAGAGTTTGCGCCCTTATGTACCCTAATAATTCATTATCCGTTCTAAGATGTGGGAAGAATGTTGTATCAAATATTTAATTCTATTTCTCTTAATCAGATAATGAAAAGAGTTCTTGTAGACACGCATTTAGAAAAAAATGACTCTTTTAAACTACATGTATCCAAAAATTTCTGTAAATAATAATAGTTATTGTGCAGATCACGTTTGATACAAATACATATACATGCCCATTTCCAATGTTGTTTTTAAATCTCGAAACAGTTTAAAAAAAGGTTATAAGAGAAATAAATCTCTTTTATTAACTTCGGAAAAGATATTTTACCGAAGCTGTTTGCTGTAAAGATTTTAAATTGCTCATTGAGTACCTTATATTCCGTTCTTTTACAGTTTATTGTCAATCGGAAAGCATCCTTCGTAAAAGGAACGGTGCTAAATCATGAAAGTAATAAAGATCGACGGTGGCTACAATGCGCACTCGACGTAAAATTACGCCTTCTTTCTCACGCTGCCCATCAACTTTTTGTTAAATCTTTCTATCGAATCTGACCCTCGACATTTTAGCAGCATCATTGACCTCACATATAAAGTCGTAGTGTTCTTCCCGCGATCTTACCCGTCTGGCTGCAAGTTAGGTTTGCACAGCTTCTTGCAAATTCATTACTGTATTTTACGCGGAAAAGTTAACGTAAAATCTTAAAATATTTATGAAAGTACGCGCTTGGAAGTAAGTGCGCGAAGTTGTTTAAATTTGCTGCTTTTATTCAATTTAAAACGTTGTAAAAATCAGTTTATCAGTATAGAATCTTGATATTCTTTTTACAGAGATGTGTTAACATCCCTTAATAAGGATTCGCAAATATCTCTTAAAAACCTTTTCTGATAATGTAACTAATCAAACAAAGATACTAAATTTTTTTTTTCATTTAAATTGTAAAATAAAAAAATTTGTTTTATTTTATTATTTTATTTTACATTATTTTAATTAGATACATATAAATAATAATAATTTTTACTCCAAAATGTATGAATACTCCAAATCGTATTTAATAGTAATATTGTACAATATTGTAACACTGTATTTTGTAGTTATTATTTAGATTTGAAGTTATTATTACGCAAAGTGTGCGCAATTATAGCATTATGAAATTCTTTAACATAATCTTTTTTTATAAAGAATCTTGCAAAGAATAATTTCGACTATTCTGAGTTAATAGTGGTTGCTTACAAAGGGCGCGTCGGTCGCCTTGCGATAAACACATTGGCGGTACAGCTGCTGCGATTTATTTATAAGCGCCTCGGATACTGCTTTCGCTGCTATAAATAATCCTATCGGCGTTCCACCTTTCCGCGATATTAGGCGCGTCGTATCTCGCCTCGCTGAAGGGGGAAAGGTTTGTTGTGCTCTTGTTGCAGACCTTAACCCTCCGCTAACAATTTTCTCTGTCATTCGTCGAGCCGTAATTGCCTTTTTTTAATAAAGTGTATTTGTGCTTATTTTCCTACTGAGTTCGCATTCGAGGGATAAGTGAACGATTAGTTTGTATAAACACAGCTAAGTATATTAATTTTTACATGGCGCATTCTCACAACCGGGATCATTCTTTCAGACAGTCTAATCTTTTAATTCTACAGAATTCAATATATTGTAACATTTAATTTATTTATCATCCAATCAAGATCAATTTTACAAATTTATCTTATCAAATCTTTTTTTTTTATACATATATACGTATACCTATACGTATATCCATTTTTTGTCATAATTATGGCATCGCATTGCATGTTAGACCAGTGAAGGTAATTTTTATAAGTTTTTTCGAGAAGTCCGGGAGGCAAGTAAGCATACCTCTACCTTTTCTTTGAAATAAAACAAACTTTTTTTCCTTTGTTCCTTTTTTTCTCTCTTTCTTTACAATGGGTATTAAAAAATGTTAACTTGTTAAGAGTTTAATGAGAAGGAAAGCAATCGATGCGGCATATTTCAATGGAGCATTTGATATGTCAACCTGATTATTAAAAACTAAATCTCGACCGATAAAATAAAATATTACACACTCTTTATGACGTCACTATCGATCATTTCCGGTAATTTTAACACTGCGCCCGCCTTCACCCACGTCATCACGTCAACTTTGCCCTACGTTTGTGCTCCGGTTTAACATTATGATATCACTCTGCACACTTTATTACCATCTCATTTGTATCGCACGTAATAAAAACGTCACTGTTACCGCTGCCACATCGAGTAATGACATCATTTTCATCATCGCGCTCAACGAGTCAAAGTACTGAAATCGATTTTGTAATGTCACGTTACATGAGAGCGCATAAACGGGCAATTTTGTCCCGAGAAAAATGTCGTTTATTTTAAGATATTTTCTTCTTGAAGAAACTTCTTGGGAGGTTCATTCTTTAAAGGAATATTCATCTATCGTATATAACGAAGAGCGGATAAGCGGCAACAATCTCCGACACGGAAAGTTATTAATTACAACGCTTGGTCGAACGTGCGCGAGATCTAATGAAAATTTCTTTCAAGGTTCAACAAGCATTTTGCGCGACGGACGGTGCCTCGACGCGTGGGCGTTTCCGCGCATATGCACGCATGAAAACTGCGTTGCGTCTCCATTTGCCATTGTCTCTCAAACTCTCCTTCATGAAATTAAATACTCGGTCCGTTTAGAAATATAGTACGTGGTCGTATTATGATATTCGTAATAACTGTCGTAATAATAATAACCACCGTCTACAATTGATCGTAATTATAAAATAAAAATCTACGAGTTGACGTAGAAGCCTAAATACCACTGACGAGAATTCAATTCGCAATGTAAATATTTTCGCTTGCCATTTACAATTTAGCTCTATTTTCATCGTCGCTCGTCCCCTTACGCTTGGCTTACATTTAAAAAATTCAATGCTCCATATAATATCGGCCATCGGATGACAGGGGGCGAGTATTATCGAGGGTTTGCCCTCTCCGGGCTGCTGCTATTTAATTCCGCCATACTTCTACTTCTGTTTTGTCAAGGACCGCGTGCATCCTCGCAGTAGATATAGACAACGCTGGTCAGACGTCCCCATTGTGCCGCTTCATCGATGCACATGCTCATACCACTTGCTTGATGAATTCGCCAAAGGACAGTATAATTGGAAATAAAAGCTCCAATTTTCACGCCTTTCTTCGTGTGTGAAATAATCTTTCAATTTTTTAGAAAGATATAAACCGTTGATTAATATGAATAAACGTAATTAGAAACACGCAAAAATATCTCACGGTTTCAGATGTTTAATGCTCCAAAAAGAAAAGCATTAAAAGATTTCTGAGATTTCTTGAAAATTTGAAAATTTGAAGATTTTTCAAATATTAGAAGAATAGGTACATAGGAATTATATATAAGATTTCAGATTAAAAAACTTTTAAATATGGAAAATATGGCATGTACATTATCAAAAATCCAAAAAGAGAAACCGAGTGGTCTTGAAGGTGTAGGTCTAACTGTTGACATATTCAAAGCTATTTAGAAGCAATCGTTACATAGAAAATAGCTTATCGAGTAGCTCGGTGAGAAATACCATCAGCAAAGGTGAAATTACTTACAGCGACCTTGCGCAAACACGGTCCGTGAAATCGAGGGACACACGTTCTCCCCCGATCGTTCGTCGGACTCGTTTCGAAAATCGATTTTGTTTTTTTTTCCCCCGGGTGCTCGTAAAACGGCCCTCGCTCGTGCATGGGGAACCCGTGCCACAACGTCGGCGACGTCGGCTCGTAACGTTTTACGATTTCCCGCCTCGTCTCGCTTATACGCGAAACGCGGCGTTCGCTTTTGCTGCGTGCAATTTTGCATAAATACATATCAAATCTTTTGTGTGACGAGCTTCTCGGCTGATGCGCACCAGCGAGCTAGTCAATATACGTCGGCATTTACGGTCGACTTGATCCTTCGTCTTCGATGTAATCCGCTTTCCGAAGAGGATATTTAGCAACCCGGCTATTATTCGCCGGGCTTTGCAATTTCTACGAGCCAATGTAACTCGTGTAACCGTTTACCGTTATCTAGGGAAGCACTATTTATGTCCTACAGCTTTTTTAAATTTTTATCTAATATAGTCAAGTTTATAAAAAGAAAAGAATACAGAAAAGAGAGAAAGTACAGCGATGTATTTATTATATAGTACCTACGTATACGTTATGGCAGTTATTCTTTACTTTGAAGCATGCCCACATATGTGCTTTCAATATTTATGAGCTTAATAATTATTTTTAATAACATAATTTTCAATAATGTTATATTATAATTAAAATTTTTATTTTATTTTTACAAGTATAAAAATTTATGAGCAATCATTGATAATAAATAAATTTGCTTTAAAATACATCCATGCATATAACAAGTGCTTTTAAAAATTCTTTTAAAGATGCATTTTATGTCTCCATATTATACAGTTAAGACAGAAATTTTTATAAAAATTCCAGAAAATGCACGTGCTTTACTTAGTATTAAAAATGTTGACACTAAAAACTCTTGAATAGTCGTTTCAAGAAGCAAGTTTGCGTAAAATTGTGATAAAATTTGTGAGAGTCGTGTCGCGGAAACGAGGCACGTTAACATGAATCCTCGCGTTGAATGCTGTAATTAACGTAATTTTTCAGCGTCTTCTTTCTCACCGCGAAACAACGAACCGTATTATTCGCGACAAGAATCGCGAACGATAAATTAGTCGTATATCTGGCGGTTAAAAAAGCGCCACTTTATTTGGAGCGGGGGCGGAGATGGGACCTGTTTGCGGCACGTGACACTCGCTTCGACTTTGACGATCGAGGAACTTAATAATGCATGCAACCGAAATTGAAATATTAAACGGACGTAACGGAGTTAGCGGCCGCGCGCTAGCCGGGTCGCTGTTTACGGCTGGTAACCGCTACGTTACCTCGGAATGATTTGATTGCGCACATCGCGATCGATATGCAGACGTTCCGTGTGACTATATACTGGTAACGCGTGCGGCGGGGGGTCCAACTCTAATGCCTTCAGCTCTCTCCCGTCTATGCATATGATTCCGCATAGCCGGCGCGCCGCGGGCAAATCTGCATCGGGTCGTATGTGCGTCGGTGTTGCACACTGCACCGCCCGCGTGCCACGTATGCATGCATGCATGCGTGTGTTCCCGGGTGTATATCTACCCGCGGCCACGCTCTCTCGCCGTGCGCGGCTGATAGACGGCAGATTGGTCCCTATAGAGCGACGCTGTGGCTATATCACTGCCGGGGCTTTCAAATGTGCTTCCCCCGACTGCTTAATGGAGTTTAACCGCGACGAGAGACGTCGACAGAAATTTCACATCGTGCCAAGCACGACGGGACGGGGGCGGCGACTTTGTAACGGCGTGGATTTCCATAAGTCGATGTGACCGCGACATATAAATTGAAAGTTCCCTCTTTCTACAAGTTGACTCGTCATTTGTTCCGACAACCAAGTTGACGACTTAATTTGAAGTTACATTATTGTTTACGTTTATGTTAAGCACAGTAATATAATAATTCGCGCTTCTTTTCCTCCTTTTACAATGAGATGTAAGAAAGAATGAAAGCACTTCGCCGGGGACGCGAGCTCAGAGTGTCTGGAAAGGCTTTTAGGCTTATGGGAAAACGGAGTCTACCCCGCAGAACAAGATCTTAGGATTATTAAAGTGCTGCAGGGTTAGTGCAGATGCGTTGTAGAATCTCTTTACTGAAAACTGCTTACGATAAAATATTTTTATATCAATGGCAAACTGCCATTAGACCGTCTGAATATTCAGGTGTATGGTGTATGATTCATAATCTCTAACATTTCTATTATTTTAAAAGTTGCTCATGTATTGGATTGAATCCTTTGTCTATCTCTCTTTGGCAGTGTTTGCATAAGGAATATCAATATATTCCGTCTTCTAATATTATTTCATATTTCACTGCGCGACGTTTCATGTCGCACAGCCTTATTGCTGCTCCAAAATATTGAATACGCCCTAGACTAAATACAATGCATCAAAATAAATATGTACTTGCGCCTGTTATTGGTTTTTGAAAAGAATTCTGAGAGTACTCCGAGCGTATTGTGAGAATGCTGAGGATTGGTACTTCGCACTTTAAGTGAACAATATTCATCGTCCATCCAAGACCAGATGGGTGACCACATTTTTGTCTGATTGCCGACGATATACCCGTCCTCTCTATCATCCAATTTTCTCAACGACAGAAGTCGAAGATAAATGAAGCAGGAATTTTTCCATCAAACGAGATTAGAGAAAGAAAATTGGATGTTTTATTTCTTTTATTATTTCGACACTTTTATCGTGCTTCTCATTGGCTTTTATAATTAGTTACATAAAATTGTAGAAACTTTCAGTCATCTACATTCTTTTGCGAAATATGATTGTGCATTATGTTAAAATGCAATCTCGATAAAACGATTTCATAGGATTGGTATTTTAATAACATAAATTTAATATATAATTATATTTGTATATATGCTACCTATAAAATAATTATAATTTCTATTTTAATTATTGCGTGTAAAGGTTTTTATTATTAATTACTAACTTATTAACAGCAATAACTATTTAAATATTTAATATAAAAGCCATTTAATTGAATAACTTATAACCCCGTTTAAATTAATAATGAAATAATTTAATATAACCTACGGTCTCTATGTACTTTTTACGCGAAGCAGAAACATTTTGCTTTTTTATTTTGTTCTTCTGGCTGTGGTGCCTAAATTAAAAATAGCGATATGTATAAAAAAAAGGCGAACAGTATCTTCGTTCTTTCTTTCTATTGACTTTGCTGTATATCGATTGGAATATAATTCGATTTTGTGAGCACGGGAGTGTGTAAAGGTACAACGTGCGCTTTCCATAACATGCTTCACTTGCCGTGAAACTGACTTTCAGGCTCTCCAGGCCGATAACCCATCGGATAGTCGACATCAGAGGAAAAATGAGTAGGCGACAGCAGAGATGACGACAGTGAGACGATCAGCGTCTCGATTACCGTCTCTGATGACTGCCAAATATGCGTCACCAGAAATTTTTGGAACGTGTCACACGAGAAATATGCAGCTGAGACATGAAAGTGATATAGCTTTTATATAGCTGCAACTCTGTATACGATATGTTAAGAATCTATTTCATCATTTGCTTTATTTGCGATATCATTTTTGAATCTCTAAAAAATTTATCTCGTACAGTTTTGTCGCTACGCTAGATTATATTTGACTCGAGACGCTGATCGACGGTGAAAAAAAAAAATCAAAACGGAAGCAGAAACCGCTCTTAAACCGAAGGCTTTAAAGATTCAGAAATCCGTGTTGTTTATACGTATCGAGAATCTTATTTCAAATTTAAAAACGTGAAATCTAAAAACTGTCCAACGCTTTTAAACTATGAAGCTATTTTAAACCTGTACATTATGAGCTAATAAACGCAGCAATATTGACTAGTACAGATATTCTATTTCCAAAATCTGACCAAGAGTTTTCTACTTAATTTATTTTGAAATTATACAACATATAAACAACATCAAAGTCTAAGAGACGCCTGCAAGTCGCCTTTACACATCTTGGATCAATGAACGTAACGGTTCAAAAGCAACAGGGTTGCAGGACATATGCACGCGCACGCATACACATGCACGCACATAATAACATTTACACCCACATAAACACTTAACTATATGTTATAACGACATCAAACGACAGTATTAAAAGATGGTGAATTTAATCGCGTCGTGAAATCTTGTCTTGCGAATCATTCCCAACGCGGAAACATTGCGCGCGTCTGAGTACGCGCAAAACAATTTGGCAGCCGTCGTTCGATCGTACACATCGAACGTTTAAACTTTTATTAATAGAATCTACCTCACTTATTCGATGGTCAAATCGGTGCACCTGTACCACGTTGTCGTGCCAACAGCTATTCGCTCGTCGGAAACCAGCCGGCGCGCGAACGAACGCACAGCTAAAGGGGTGGACGCTTCCCCATTTCTCGCCGTGCAATAACTTACTTTCGCAAAAGCGTGAAAAACCTTGCACCAATGCATCACGGCAGTTCAGTCGAGCGCCGCATGATATTTTTATCAAAAGCACGTGGAAAATAACGGTCCCGCAGCGACCCGCAGCCCGTTCCTGTCAGCTGACATTACCTTGCAGTAATCAATGGTGTATTGCAATCGACACCTATTTTCCATTCGATTATATATCATGTAAATAACGATATACATTTATCAAAGCTGCGTGTGCAGTAAAATAATTTATATACGTTTCTATATAATTGAGATCGCGCCGAAAATCATTGTTACCTACAACAAATAAATGGCATTTAAATCACATATCATACTTTTTTAAATCCCTTCGGATAACATTTCGTGATAAATGACATTTCGTGATAAACAACCTTTCGTAATAAATAACAAAACTTTTATTATCGTTGAAATCGGAAACTATTTAGAAAACACGAATAATTTTTCAAAGTCGGCGTTTGTTTGAAACATTTGAAATATTGTCATCATATTTTCAGTCTTGCATTATTTTGTATTCGATTATAACCGCATCTAATATATCGTTTAACATCGCATGTCGTTTATCATGTGTCAGGTGCTGTGCGATTTGTCAAAATTTCATCCGATTCACATTATTGTCGCTATCGTATCGATAAAAATATAGTTGATGACGCCTGGGAAGAGATCACTGTTGCTCTAACGCTTGCCTGACTATCGTTTGAACGTGATACGAAATTTTTCCGGATTTAACGAAGTCGGAGCGGAAATCGGATTGTACCCGCGAGTTGTCCGCGCTGTCCAATTTTCTCTCCATTTCTTTTCTATCTCACTCTCTCTTTAACACGCGTGCGCGCGCGCGCACGCGATCGATCTTCCCGTTTTCATTCATTCGTACGTACAAGTACGTGCGCACAAGTAGCACACATGTCGGACTAAACTTCGCGCTGACAAAGGCGCGAGACAAAGGGAAGGAACGGACAGACGAACGGACGGGATATCGGTATTCTGAGTCGCTGAACAGGACGTGCGTTGTTCTGCTAACGGTGGTTGACAGCCGCACGTTGACATCGGCGTATACACGTGCATGTGTACGCGGATGCGGGCATAAGTTATCAAACGCGAGCTTTACACGTATGTGCTAACGTATCTATAATAAATGCCTGTGAACATTTTGGCAGAATCGATTCGAAGATCTCTTATTTCTTGAAACAATTAAAAGTACAATGGCAAAATTAATTCTTAATGGTGTTTACCAAATTTTCAACGAAGCAGGTTTAATATGGAAGATGGCATTTGTTTGCTGGAAAACATCTGCAAAAAATATTATATTTTGTTATTTAAAGATTGAGAGATATATAGAGAGAAAGAAAGAGCGTAGATTTTTTTTGATAAAAAAAATGCACGATTGCGTTGCTCTAATAATTAAGCTTAATAAAACTAATACGCCAGTATTGTAAAATCAATAATAAGATAATATATAAAAAAAAATAATGAGTTCTTATAACAATTAATACTTATCTAAATGAAATTATACATGTACAGAAATAAAATTATATTAAAAGTAAATTTAATTAAATGTAAAACATAACTAGAGAGATGAATTAAAATGACTTTGACATGGAAATAGCAGTCGAAATTTCAAAATATTTCACTTCAATCAACACGTAATTTCGTGAGGCGCGAGACTTGGATTTGAGTCATCTCGCGCGTATGATACAAAACTGATGTATGAATCACCTCACAGATAAAATGGTTTCATGAATCATCTCAGGTCTATGAACCTCTGAATATGCCTAAGGTTTTCGTACCACATCTGTTATTTTATTCGCAAATTTTCGAAAAAATTAAATACTTGTAAAATCTAATACTAGATGCAATAAAAATAAATGACTTTTTCTACTATTTTGCGTATATACGGGATGACGAGTGCCATGGCTCTCGGGCTTCGTGAGTAATTAGTAACTCAAAGGTCCGTGGTTCGATTTCGACCCGGCTTTCATCCTACATATACCTCGTTTAAGAGGTGGAAGGCCCATTTAAAATGGGAAGTAAAGTTAAGGATTAAAGTTCCAATGGATTAATAATCCGTTTAAGAGTTTAAAAGAATTATTGCATAGTGATAGTGGTCGACGGTAAAAGAGATTGATTGAAATATATATATTAGGATTAGAGTTGTTTGTGTCACATTGCCTTGAGCAGAAGACACCAATCTCCCTCAGGACCGGGAAATC
Organism: Temnothorax curvispinosus; assembly: GCF_003070985.1. Lineage (NCBI taxonomy): Eukaryota > Metazoa > Arthropoda > Insecta > Hymenoptera > Formicidae > Temnothorax > Temnothorax curvispinosus. The sequence continues at coordinate 1,278,943 of NW_020216101.1, read as the reverse complement.
AAAAAAACCCCCTTTTATAAGTTATCACATCTTTAGAAATGCATTTTAAAAATAAAAAAATTACCTATTTTAACGTCTGTGAATTTAATTTCTTGTGGCTTCTCTAAGAATTCTTCCGTACGTTCAGAATTACCTAGTTGACCATGATTATCTTTTCCCCACGTATATACCTTGTTGTCCTCAGTAACCACCACGAAAAAACTATCGCCGCAAGAAAGGAAAATGACCTTTTTTTTTTCCTATTTTACGTATATAAGTGCTTCTGTTTATTATCATTTTATTTTTTCTATAATGGAGTAAAAATGGAAGTTTTTAATCGATCCCCGTAGAGTTACAATTCTCATCCATGACTACCCTTCTCCTCTCACTTATAATCCTTTGGACCAACGGCTTAAAGTCTCTTTCCGAAAGACGGAGCCCAGTTTGCTCCGCACAAGAGCCTTTCTCGCACGAAGAGCGCAGCTTTCGAAAAATAAATTCCATGTTTACGTGCTCAAGTGGACTCGAACCTAGTTTCTCAGATTACGAGTCTGGCGCTCTACCACTAGACCACACTGCCGCCCCATCATCTTTTCTATATTTTTAATGTTTTAATTGTTTAAATCTAATTATTAAGAAACCAGGTATTTTACTTAGAGTAATTCAGTTCGTTACATGTGCACATTCATGTTTAATGCATTGAAGACAACCACGCTGTACACAGGTGTGCAACTTTCGCCTTGTTAGCTGATTCGACCTGACGTGCAATGCAACGTAAATGCATTAACACGAAACCAGAAGCGTGTTTCACATTCGAAGTTTACTTTTGCAGTGTCTAAGGATTATTTACAAGTTTGGCTACACATCGATTCGATGTTCGTATTATCAGCAATGGCCGATCGAGAGCGATCGTGTGAATCCATTACTTTAACGGCATCTCCGTGCATTTCCACGCAAATGCACGAATCTAGGAACAGTCGATCTTTGTGTCAATACGGAATGCTTTCGTGTTGGTTACATTAAGCTGCTAAATGTGTTTAACTATCAACACACAGTTGATGAGTTTAGTTTTCCACAGAAACAAATTTCCAGAAAACATGTATAAAAATAATCAATAGATTTGTTCTATTGATTATTTTTATACATATTTCTTTGACTAAATAGCAAATAATCTTCTTCTTTAATAAACATTTTAAATTATTAATTTTTCTTTGTTACGTCGATATTATGCCTGCTAAAAATTTAAACGTTTTTTTAAAATACATTTTAATAAATGCGTAAACGTATCTGTTTTTAACAATAGACATATGGTCATATTAAGTGTACTCTAATATACTCTATAAGTATACTCTGCAAATAATAAAAAACAATTCATAACTTTTTTTTATTCAATTCTTGTAATTTTCGATTACGTTTAAAAAGACATATTTCAATAAGAACTGCGAATTATGTACGTGTAGTTCTTTTGAAAACCGTGAAATTTATTTTATATTTCGCGAGGATTGCGTTATTAAGAGATGAAATTCTCTGTTGAGAATTCCGACCGTCCCATTTCAGCTCTTCCACCATGGGTACATATTAAAATGATGCCCACGCAAACTATGGTATTAGTGATATTAACCAGGGTCAACGCGCTGTAAAGGGCGTGATGATGTTTAGAATATACAATGTGTTTTGAATACAAGAAAACGTGAATATGCACAGAGATATATATTTGAGCAATGCAAACCAAATGTGAACACGGAAAAACGGATTAGCTACTATAACAAATCTGGTCGTAAAATATAGATAACTAACATTCTTTGCAGGGAGAGCTATAATTTAGCAATAGTAGCAAAACTTTAACAAAAGGTTTTGCTATTATACTATTGCTAAATTATAGCTCTTGCTTGCAAAAAATGTTATCCATATTTTACGACTAGATTTGCTATAATAGCCAATCGGCAATCCTCTTTTCCCGTGAATATATAAATATTAAAGCACACACAAATTACGAAATATAAAAGAAAGGGGGAACACGGAGATTCACAAAATTTATGTAAAAAGAGATGTTGATGATTCATAATAGCTATAACTTTGATAACGATAAAGTACATCTGAAAAATTGTTACTGTCATTTATCGTTTATCGGGCTGTTATTTTTACGACGTTATCGATTAATCTTTATACAAATAATTGTATTAAATTATTACACATTTGTGTATGTTTTATCTATATGATGTTTTGACAATCACTGTATGTTCGATAGGTGTCGTCAACAGAGGAGATTCATTTAGGAGAAGAAGATCGAGATCAAATTCTCTAGCGCCTGCCGATCAGGAGAACGAGGAACGACGACTGCCGCCCAAGGAAGTAGCTTCACACACCGTCGCTATGTTAGGTACAAGGGGAGTTGGGAAAACCGCCCTTATCAGTCAGTTTATGACCAGCGAATGTATAAATGCCTACGATAGACAAAGAGGTGAGTCTTACATCCTGTCACGCTATAGTATGATGTTTTACAGTACAATATATTGTAATAGTCGTGATGAAAACGCGATTTTAAATTTAAGAAAAAGTCACTTCTTTATTGTAACATTATTTTTTATTGTTAGTTAATACTCTTTAAAAAAATAATATCTAGGTGTTATTTTCAACAATTTATAAAAATAAACACGTTACAATCATGTTCAATGAAAAGATTTTAATAATAGTGTGCACGTTATAAATATTCTAGAGTCTTGAAATCGATTTTTTTTTTAATGAAAAAGCCTAAGCAATTTAATTAAAAACATTTACGGATTTTTCTGAAATATATGTGTTCTCCGATTGTTAATAAACAACGAACTTACTTATTATTCAATATTAAGTAAATTTTATTACAACAAAATCTTTGGTAAGGAAAAAATAATCTCGAACCGCAAATGAAAAAAAGTTATAAAAACCTATGGCACATTTAACGAGAAGTTTCCGGTTTCCGTTATATTATTATTTCGATCAAATTTCTGAAAAAATTACGAGTGATTCCTTCGATGAGTAAAAGCACAATGCGGTGAGAAATATGTAAACATAATCTTGTTCGAAAGCACCCAGAATTACGTCTGTTAATAGAATATTTTATTGCCACGTCGTGTAAACGTGACTATCACGTGGAAACGGTTGCAGGGAGGAAATTGACGGACATTTCTTCATCAATTCTATGGCAAATAATCTTTATGGCAACTTTCAACGGTTTATACTTCGCACCCGGCACGATCGTCTCGTAATATCGCGTGAGTTTACGCGACGGTGTGTATTTCGATTGCGCGCCCGGTGAAAAACGGCATCAGGCTCCGCCTGAGAAAGACGTAGTTTCCGGCTTCTTAAGCTCTTGAGATATGCGCTATTCTCTCCGAATAAGTAGGGATTGAACGGTACTTAAGTCGATATCTTGAAACGAGATCAAATAATACTGACATACTGCTTGATGAAAAAAGGGACGAATAACCCATGCGTCTGACCATACAATATCTTTTCCCCTTTTGTTTCCATTTCATAGAACAATATGATTTTTCTTATTCAAGATTATGAGATATAGGGGTAGCGAATATACATAAATCGAATACGGGATAGTAAAGTAATTAACACAATTTAAATATAGAGCAGAAAAAGTGGGAAATATAATAATATATGTAAAACTATAAAAAATATATATAAAAGTAATAGAAAATACAACGTACTTGAATACAAAAATATATGTCTTTTACTATTAAATATAATAATATTCATTACTTTATTATTTAAAAATTAAACTATTGCGACAAGTAAAATGCATACAAATTGGACGTAAATATATAAAAAGCAATATATTAAAATTTTTTAATATACAGTGCAAGATTGCAGTGATGTAATTTGCTTGCCTAATCAAAGGCAACTTCTAAAATATCTTAAATCTAATATACGGGGCGTTATTGAATTGCTCGGTAAATACTTTGCAGGCGAGTTCTTTGAACAAATTAAAATAAATATTTCTTTAGCAAACATTTCATGGCGCTGGTTTATTTCTCGCGTCCCTCTTAATCTTTAATATCTTTAATATCAGATATTTTAATAACTCAGCCATAAAGTAAAATTCCGTTAAAGTAACATTGACAAAGGATTTACCTCAAATTAAATGGAAAGTTTTATAACTGTATCTCGTTTATGAAAAATCTTGCGCTATTAATCACTTCATCCTCACAATTTTTCTTTTTTTTAACGCATGGTTTTACCGCATAAAAGCTCTCGAATCGTGAGTATCGTTTTATAAAAACGCTCGTCACCTGGTATCGATTACTAAAGTGTCAGTGATATCTCGCGTAATATAAAATTTGCATCTAGGTCGAGGACCGTATGCCATCTCGACGACGATGTGAATTATCGTCATCCTGCCATTCTGCCAACCGTCCATCTTTGCGATGCCCACCTGTTAAAACATACGCGACTTTCTCATCGTTCACGTGTCATTCTTAATTACCATATTTTTCCATTAATTTTACTCATGCAAGATGACTATATTTCGATCTTCGTTAAATAACGTTGATTTAAAAAAAAAATAAATTTTGCTTATTAAAAAATGTAGTTACATATTATTTCTTACGCCATGTCTTACATCAAATAACTGAGCAAGACAAGTAATTAAGTAATGTCATCTCAATCAACTTTTGTGCTTACCTTTCTCACGAAAAATGTTCCCTTCTAGTAAATTTGATTTAATAACGTTTGCTTTATAAATCATAATTAATCATGCAAAATTTCTCGAGTTGCTTGTTTTCCCTCGCAGCTCCTGCTCCTTCTCATTGAAAAACTTCCTCACAGCTCTTTCATTGGTGCTAAAGTATGATAAGCGAGACGGGCGAGGCATTGTTTCAGTTGGACACATTCAATCCGCGTTCGGCGACGTCACCCGGCGCTATTACGATCGATATTCGTGCGAGCTATCAAACAATGGGGCATGCTCTCGCGCATGGTAGAAAAAATCTGTGCCCTGTATTCCCTCTCTTCCTCTCCTCCTCTTTCTCTCTTTCTCTCTCTCTTCCTCACTCGTGCTTTTTTTTTATATATCTCAATGTAATGGAATTTTCTATTTATGTCTAGTGCGCGCAGGCAAGCGGCTTTCGCGGAGATAATGGTTTCGTATAACGGTAACGAGAGCCCCGGTGTAAACCCTCGCAACACTTCCTGCGCGAAACATTTTGCACATCGTTACCAAACGTATAAAGCTAGAATATGAAACATGAACATATTCCATTAAGGCAATAATAGAGCTTCTAATTTAAAGAAGAGATGAAATTTTTAATGTTAATTAAATCACATGAAATCCTGTTTGCGAACTAATGAAACATAGTGGACGCGATATTTTCGCTGTGTCGTGAAGAATAAGTTCGGGAACGAAACACAGTGACTCGTGCCAAATCCTATGGAATTATCAAGGAATAAATATTGCTTCTGCTGGCGTGCTCCAATTTATGAAAATGTTAACAACTTTAACTCACTTCCTTGCATATTTTTGTTGCTTATGTCAGGCGGTGATTCTTCCTATTGTATATACAGTTACTCTGCATTTTTCCTCGTTCTCTAATCTTTTTGCAGATGTTATTACAAAGTTTCTTCTCGTTTCTTCGTGATCGATGTCAATCGAGTGCCCATAGATTTTATTTATTTCGCAATTCTTTTTCGTGTGGATTATCAATAAGATTGATCTAAAAAGAAATAAATAAAGTATTAGTATAACTCGACCTTTTAGTTTTCAGCAAGTAGTTATAAAATGTGTAATTACAATGTGAATAAATTATGATCTTTAAGAAGAATAAATAAAGCACAAATCAATTGATTGACTTTTGGCTGTTTTTCGCAAGGAAAAAGCCCGCCTCTTTGATTCTTGATTTTTTTCTGTTAAAATCTTTCTTTTTAGAATAATTATTCAATTTCTAATCTAAATACAATCTCTCTCTCTCTCACTCACTTTTATACGAGAAAAAAATGTTTTCTTAAAACAAAATATATGTCTCAAGAAAACAATTTGTCCACCCATTATTAATTATACGTAATATTATATTTCATCAACATTTTTTAGTTGATTATCTTCATTATTGACGTAATTTGTTTAATAATTTAATCGTGACACTCACACACAATTATCTCTATGTAAATTTATCGAATTTTGTCATTGCTAGCACGTCGATGAACCTATTCTCGCTTATTAACCTTATAACCGTCAACCATCGTTTTTTTAATAATGTTCCTCAACGATGCGATAGAAATTATGCGATATAAATGAAAATGTGATTTGTATAATATAGGAACATGTTTTGCGCGTTATGCGCCCCGAGTTCATCCTGTATTCTAAAGTGCATTAGCGAGTACATTTTAATCACTGGGATTATAATCATGTTTAGAGTGACAAATCGTGCATGCATATGGATTACGTTCACATTATAGCACAGATACATAATGGTGTCATAATAACTCAATGAGCCCATCAGTTGCGCGTATACGTGTATAGTTTTGTGACATTCTGCAATTTATCTCAAAATCTTAAGCACATTAATATTTATTACATTATCTCTGTTTCGTAATTAACTACCTGAAATTCATAAAAAGGTATTTCATTTATCTCAATTATGTATTAATTAATAATGTAATAATGACAAATAATTATGTTAACACATTAATACAGCAGGGTTGTATGTTTCGAATTACGTCTTAAGTTGATTTAATTATTATTTATATTATCGGGTTTGCTACATAAATTATACATTTTAGGATTAAATAACTAATAATTGTAGACCGCTGCTGATAAATTTTTATTACTATATTCCAGGAAAGAGATAAAATTTTTTTATTTACAATCCATTTGTTTTATAAGTATTATTTATAATATTTACGAGAGTTTTCCGATGTTATATGTTTACTTTTGTAAACATAGTCGGGATTTGCGTAAAAAGGGATGGTTTGCGAAAATGAGTTCAAGCAAAATGGAGCGGAAATCAGTTCCACGATCAATTACGCAAAAAGCTTAACGGCTAAGCTTTTGCGGAAGATTCATGAATGACGAAAAGGTCAATTAAACCGTTATGCGAGATGATTAATGATTGTTATAATTGTATTCAGACCATTTGATAATAAAATGGAAAAGGATATTGTACCTTTGATGGAATAAATTTTTTCAGACTTTAACCAAAAAATGAGACTGACATTTAAAGTGACAAAGTAATTTAAAAATTTATGATCTTTCTTAAAATATGACATAACTTATAGGAATGTCGAATGCATTGAATTAAGAAGAATAAATTTTTCAATTTGTAATTAAATAATTAAAATCTATGCAAAATCGTACTTTTCATTCAGTTTATTACTCATTTTTTCATTAAGTTTACTCAATTTACATGCCTGGTAAATCTGTATATTTTCTACACTGTGTAATTTTTTTTAACTTATTGGAATATGAAAATTGATAAAACAAATTAAATGTAAAATTTTTCAATTTCTTTGAAAAATACGTTTGAAATGTATGAAAATAAATGTTTAATACTATTATATGAAGCTATATTTCTGATAAACAAAACAAGCAAATGTTGTGTGTTAATAAAAATGTGCTAACGCTTGAAAGAAACTTTTCGCTATAGATATCAACTAACGCCAGAATTTCCACGAAAATTTTAATATTCTCTTGTCAGATGATTTTACAAACGATAAAATTATTTTTTAATACAATGCAAAGTCTTTCCAAATGAATTACTGTATAATCTTATATGACAGAGTAGATTTTCAAATGTATAATATGCCTGACATTTTTATCGAAATCGTTGGACGTGGGCAGAATCTGCATTCTTCCAAAATAAAATGAGCAAAAGGGAACGGTATAATTAAAACGACAAACGACAGGGAAAATAGAGGCAAAAATAGTCTTACGAGTCCGCCTACAGTCACGTTCAAAATTTCTGTATACGCGATTCTATTCCAGTCACACTCCGTATCGTTGCGTTTCGTGTGGATTAAGATTAGCCACGATCGAAATTGAATCGAAAGCCGACGCGAGCAAAAAGAATTTAGGCTGATGTCAAGTTTCGCGCGATAATTTTGCTGCAAATTGAGATCGAGGCCAAGAGGCTACTCGTTGCGTGAAAGAGAAAAAGAGAGAACGGATGCTATATTTTTTAATAAATATTTCTCTTCCCTACTTTAATTAATTGCTTATAAAAATTATGACATTATAAAACATTATAATATATGTATAATATTGCTATAAAACTAAAAATACATCTGTATCTGATAATAAAGTATGCAAATCACATCCATTAAAATTATATATTCTTATTTGTTTCATCATTTTTTATCGATGCTTACAGTCATCCGAATTTCAATAAAAAATTATAAAAATCTAGTAAATCTTTTTGCTAATAACAAAATATAAAAAATAATATATATTGATCTTGAATTAAATCTATATTGCAAAAGAAGTCTACGTTATGCACGTTGATACAAACCAGTTTTCTGCTTTATATTTTAATTATTTTCGTAATCGCTGTAAAGCAGTGTAGAGACAATTTAATATACATTATTGCAATCAAAATAGCGCAAGTTATTTTCTTAAAGAATTTCTGAAGTTGGTTCGGTATATTTTCTTTACGTAAAATTGTCAATTTTCTAAAAAAAAAAAGTTTCTACAATTTACATTTTCGCCACAGCTCCCTTCACAGTTTTATGGTCTACTATATCATTCGACTATATATTTTACTTCGTGTGCGCAAAGCTTTTTGTACAGTCGGAGCTGCTACAATCGCGACGTACTTCGTGACTTCGCGCGGAAAAGGGAGCAGCGACGCTCGCGTCGAGTGTGTGCGAGTCGATGGAATACGTCCGCCTCGAAAAGCAAACGAAACGATTTCCACGAAGGTATAAAAAAGAAAAGTGCAGGAACAAGCCGCTCGGAAATAGCCGCGGTTAATTTTGCGTTCGCTCCGTGCTATAAGCGTACATCATAGAGAGTTCGCGTCTGTTCATCGTCTGTTCTCCTTCTCGCTCTTCGTTGAGTCTCTCTTCTTCTCCTTTCTTCTATGTTTTTCCTTTTTTTTCTTCCTTAGTTTACTATTTCTTCAAAAATACACTGCTGTGCTTTCGCCGAATTATGGCGGAAATCGCGGGTGTTGCAATATTGATAGATCCGGCGGGTGTATTGATGATAAGTACTTGTGATATTTCCGAATTCCTTATATTTTGCATATATATTAATACGTGAAATTTTTATAGGTATCCATGTTAAATTTGTAAATTAATTGTCTGTAACATAGTTGTAATAATTACGGTTTATTAATAATTGCACCAGATATTCTATTAGATGCTACATAAATAATAAACAGCATGAATTGATATTTCAAAACTAGAAAAAAAAATGTTTAAGAAATGGTTTAAAAAAATATTTTAAATAATGTAACAGGATAAATAATTGAGATTGAAATACTATTGCAATAAATTAAATTATTTAAAGCCTCGTGCAACATGATATTTACCGATAAAATTTGTGGTCAAAACGTAAAAATTTGTTATAAATAAAGCTTGATTACTTTTCGATGAAAGGTACTGTTTCTACTAAATTTCATGTAAATAAAATGTGATCGCATATTCAATATCAAACAGTGATTTATCTGTATAAAAATTGCGGATAGAGAATTTTTTATTGACCAAACGGGGCGTGTTTTTAAAATTAAAAACGTGAATGTAAATTCTTTTGAGCGTTTGAAAGATCAATAATTTGTACCGAGGGAAACGAAAATTGCGGCATGCGCTTGCGCTGGTGGAATTCAATTCACCAATTTCCACGATTATTATTCGCATTTCAGCGATCTTGCAACCCCAAAATGTCAGTCCCCTTTTGAATGCACGATATTCCCGTCATCGGCTATCAATCGAACTTGTTCCTGAGCGTTAATTACGTTATGTCCCGCACGCGCGGTTTTATTGAGATAATTATCTCGTGAAAAATATATGTCTTCGTTGAAAAGCGAAGCAGCGTTTAAATCACAACTATTATGTGTGCCTCGGAAAAATATTATGTTTATTATAATATCAATACTGCATTTTACGTCAAATATTCCGTACAGAATCGCCGTACTTTCGTGTTATTATTTGAAAATTTACAATCTTCCTCGCGATGTGATTATTCAAATTACATGCGGAGTTTGTTTTTTAGTAGTATTTTAAGTTTAGTAAATCTGTAACAATGTTTTTTCTCGTTTCTCTGTTTTCTATAATTGGATAAGATAGAAGAAGCAACTAGTGTGTTGTAGATATCGTCTTCCACGTTCACTTGTTAGCGCGTGTCTTTGTGTTCGAATGATCGAAAAACGTATCTCTCCAGTTCGCTCTTTCTCTCTTTCTCTCGTGTTTCCGCGAAACTCTGTACACATCCGTCAACTCTGCGTGTCTGACCGTTAACCTCCATTTTCTGGCAACAGTCAAGCATGCGAAACGCAACGTTGTAAATTTACGGATACATTTCAAAGAATATCTCGCGACTCCGAAAATTTATCGCGGAATGTTGTGAAAACAGAGTGTTGCAAGACAAAGCTGTACCAGCGTTCGAAGAGCACGAAAATTTGAATCGCGTGTTCCTCAATAGTAGATAATTATTTTGAAAAAATTTCTATTTAAATATTAGATATTTGAAAATATATTTTTCTTTACCAATTTTGTTTCTTTTGCCTTTTACCTTTCTTTCTATTTCCATCACCATTTCACTAAAGAATCAATATTTATTAATTATAAATAAATAGAATATATTCTGTTCATCTATACGCTGACTGCAGAAAAATTGCAAATTTAAAAATTGTTTATTTATTAAATGTTATTGGAATGATTTTGTTTTACTGAACAAAATAATATATTGTTTCGAATGTGTATAGAAACATATAACAAGTTGGGAATAAAGAAGGGAAGAGAATAAAATGCTGAAAACGTTGCAAAGTGCATATCTCACGTAAGCTGATGCGAGTTAGATATGCGTTAAGCGATTAATTAAAGTTTTCTCTTTGTTCAAATACTAACATACACAATACGATGCTATAATAATAACATATTTCAATTTATGGGATGAAAATTAAATAATTGTTTAGTTCTCTTAATTCTGCGGACAAGCATAATAATTATAATTCATACTTTTTATAAATGTAAAAAATAATTTTTATATTTGATACAATTTTTTATATAATCAGATCATTTATAAATAGCTTTATTTTAATTGCAATTTAACATTTAAAATTTTTGAAACAAGAAGATGAAATATAAGTTTGAAGATTTATGCGATTGTAGTATTTACTGTCCCTTGCTCTATGCTTCTGGCGCCCATGCTGGCAACGTTATTTATGACACCCGTCAGCAGCTGCGGAACTGCATCTCTATCTCTAGAGAAGCCGTTCAGCCGAAAAAAATTGGTTAGGACAACGACACCCGAACGATTCTCTGACGTCACGGGCGATATTTCGTTAGCGGGCTAAAATCAATCGGCAACGCTCTAGACAGGCGGTATAGATCCGTAGATCCGCATTTAGAGCCATAAGATTACGTCGGTTCTCTCTCGCGTCATTTGCGAGAACGTTTCCTTGCTCTAATAGTTTCTCGCTCGCGCGCGAAATAGATTTATTTGTGGCGTTGATTATTTTTTCATCGTCACATTTATTTCAAATAAAAAAAAAACCGAAAGAGATAAATGAGTTGACGAATCGTGAGATAGTTCTGTCTTTCTTTTTTACTTTTTATCTGTTATGGTTGAAAAGAAAATACGTAAAGATGCAGGAGATAAAGAGAGTATTTAGTAGTTTAAGTACGATGCATATGCTAATATTACTATATTATAACACACACAAGACAATAAAATTAAAATTAATTTTATTATTTATTTAAAAATCTAATAGAAAGAAAGAGGATTTATATTATTAAATTATTTATAAAGAAAAAGAAAATAGAGTGTTGCTACAAGCACTTTTCGTGGAAATATATTGTAGAGAGAACCTACAGTTTTAAAAGAGCATTTTTTTATGGCGATATTATGTTCTATATAGCTGTATCTTCGCTAAGACATTCTAGAATGTTAAATCCATCATTATAAAAGTATTCTTTCTGAAAGATATACTCAAAGGTTTTCATTTTCTATTTTTTATTCTTATTGCAGACGTGCCGAGCGAGCAGTCTGTTTTTGTGATGCTGAATGGTGAAGAAAGCGAGCTTAAATTTTTAAACATCACTAATCTCAAGGTAAGGGAAAAGTTCCGTTCTTTTACATATTATATAATGTTATAAAGCGCAACGTGTCAAGCAAATTTTCGTTTATCTAATCTTTATATATTTTATTCAAATAAGCGAATCGAATTTTAATTTTTTTTTTTCAAAGTTAATAAATTTCACGCAGACCGAATTGGAAAAAATGCCATTGCCAGACGCTTTCGTCGTAATGTATTCGGTGATCGACAAGGCGTCCTTTCAAAGGGCTGAGGAATATCTCGCTCGACTTCACGATCAAGATCTTCTTCGTGGTAGACCGGCTATTCTGGTCGGGAACAAGGTCGATTTGGTTCGTTCCAGAGTGGTTTCGCCCCAGGGTAAGAGAGAGGCGGAACATCTTTCTTTTTTACACATACATTTTTTCACATACATGGTTAGGCGGTTTTGTGACACTATAAAACTGAACATTCTCACATGATATGGTACATTAGGCACATTCTAAAATAAAAATAAGATTAGACCGTATCTATGTGTGTGTGTGTATGTGTGTGTGTGTAGGTGCATGTGTATCGCTTATTTCAGATAGTTAATCTTTTTATAAATACAAAATTTACATGAATTGTATTTGTATGTTGTAAAAGAAAATTTTATATTTTATTATTAAAAAATAACATTCTATGTTCAAGAAATATATTTATAAGATCTCATCTCTTAACTTGTCTATTTTGAAAAACAAGGATTTTTATTAAGTCTTCTATTATCGTACTTTTATTAAAGATAATAGAGAACTTAAACGACAATAATTTAAACACTTCACCATTTCAATTGTAATACTTCATCCCAAATTTCCGGACTGTGCATTGTAGATGGAAAGTGCTTGGCATGTACCTACCGCGCGAAGTTCATTGAAGTGTCGGTGGGCATCAATCACAACGTCGACGAGCTTCTGGTTGGCATACTCAACCAGATCCGTTTAAAGGTGGTCCAGGGTAACCAGGAGCACCGAAACAGCGGTGGCAGCGAGGGTAGCGCTCATTGGTACAAATCCAGAGGCGTCGTGCGCGCCAGCATGAAAGCCAGGCAGATGCTGACTTGGCTCTTCGGCAAGGAAGATAGTAAATTCAAGAATTGCGAGAACCTCCATGTACTTTAAGTCACTGCGATAAAAAAGAAATCGCAGTCGGGCTGCCCGACTACTGTTTTATTAGTACGTAAGTACGACATGACTCAAGAAATCCCTTTCCCGACGGAAACTTTATTAGAATTCGAGAGACTTTTGAGAGAATTTCCGCGCGTCGGGAAAGGTTCGCGAGAATGTAGTCTGAATGTGCGAAACTGGATGCATCTTTGAGTTAACAATATGTATGTAGCTTAAAGTTTTTAGAATCAAACGTTAAGTATTCGCTATTGATAGTGTTTACGAGAGAGTATCTCGTAATCCTATGGGAAAAGGCGAATATTTGGTCCGTGGACCAAAATGGATACAATTAGCATCGGGTTAACAAAGTGCCAATTAGCGAAAATTATAACGCGCACCGCGCGCACGGTATCTGGGGAAAGGAAAATGTCGCTCGATTCCACGCTCGTTTAACTAGAATTACCTCGTGAGAAATGCGAGTGATTAACCCTTTCAGGCTCAGGTGTGACTGAGCGTTGCTTTTCAGTAACTTTCTCATAAACTTTGTCCTCCTTTTTTTTGAAAGATTAAGTAGCGCTATTAAATTATTCGTTAATGTCTTTCACTCAAGCAATGCTGGATATTCAGATCACTCGTGACAAATTATATGTAATTTTATTTATAAAATAATTTAGAATTGAAGAAATTAATCTTCTGACAATTTCCGTTACACATTTCTCGTTGCTTGTTTTATCTGATCTTATTTTTCGTTAGCATTCTACACTTGTTAAGGAGAAAGCTCTAGCAAAATAATTAAGCATATTATACGTCGCGCATTTTCAATTTTATAATATGTAATTATGAGTGGTGCTGAATCTGGCGGCCCTTAATAACGCAATCAAAAGTTCAAATCAATCATAACGATAAGGAATATGGACTAAAACTGGACCATGGCGCGAATTAATCGCCCTTAAGTTTACGATCTTACTGTACGATAAAATCAATTAATCTTCTGATTTAATACACGTATATACGAAACTTACGTATAAACGTATACTCGTGCAAGCATGTTCTATATAAACATATCCAACGTGTACATCCCTCTATCTAGTCCCTCCATTGACGAGTGTTGATTCTACTACATGGTGTTGCAAACAAAATACCGTCGCTATTCTCGCCTCGCTAAATTGGCTTGCATCGCTAGTGCCATTAATTTCTCGCGTACCAACAGGCTTCCCGCGGCTCGTTATTGTGTGTATAAGGCCAACTTGTGCAATATGCTAATGTTACTTGACATTAAGTTGTACATAAAAGTCATGAGGTTACTTTGCTATCTAACAGTGTTTGTTACGGTTAGAAAACATATAGTGTAAAGCTGCCTATATATATGTTGCTAAAATGTTTCCTACGCCATTGAGCGAATCTATATATATGTCGCGTGCGTGCGTGCATAATTTTTACCATCTATATTTCATGATAGATAATTACATCGATTACGTATTTCAATTCCAGATACGTTAAACGTTATTGTACAACCGCGTAATTAAGTAACTTTTAATTAGCGCGGTTTGAGGTCTGACTCTATAAATTCCTTAATCGAATTATTCTATTAATTATTTTGTAATCCGTTATTTTGTACCGATATGTGTGATACCAATATTGATATAGTACATAATTTACGCGGCATTTTGTGTGCAATATTCTGCCGCAGTGGAAATGAAATCTATAGCATTGCGTGTTTTCCTCGCACGCGCCGTGAGAGAATGGGTACAGCGTGTGTATCCAGAAAACTATAGTCTTCTGAAGAGAGAGAGAGAAATATCCTTTTTCGAATCTTTAAGGAGAGTGTCTAATAAAAGCTGTCTATTTTCTGCGATCTCTATGCCTGTGTATCCGAATTAATACGAATGTAGCGTAAAATCCGAGTGCATAGAATCCTCTGTACACCTACATGACGGGAACAATGTGCGAATGACGTGCAAATTTGCCCTCCTCGTGTGAACCTTTCATTGTCCCTAGACTGTGTATAGAAGAAATTAACGTTTCGGATTACAGTAATACCTAAATTATGGACTTCCTTTCTCTTGTTGCATGAAATATATTTCGAAAAGTGTTTTTGACTCTTAACGATCCAAATAGAACTCAACAAGTTTCTTCCGGCATTCTTCGTTATCGTCGTTATCATCGTCATTCAATTAATTCGATCGCATTAGCGTGAAATGCGAGTTGTGACGAACACGCTGTGTGAAATTTTGAGTTTAAGGATTTATCCCGAAATGTTTCTCTCAGCCGAGGAACCGAAAATTTTTACCAAGTGCCTTCGCGTATTTTTGTAATTTAAGCTATAACTCAGTGTAAGCCCCATGAGTATCGCACTGTATAATCTATTATTATACATATATTATCGATATATTTATTTGTTGTTAATTCATTATGTTACCTGCGAGATCGCCGTATTGTACGCTCTCGGTGGCATAACTTTTTTTCTCCAAAAAATATAGGGATTATCAGGCTAGCTCTTATCTTAAAACTCATTAAAAATGCCAAAGTGATAAGTTTACTTTTTATCTAATTAAAGACTTCATATTTAAAGTTACGCCACCGGTAAATACCCTTGTTTATTCGTTCCATTAGTATCTCCCGAAAGCTATGAATGTAATTTAGTTATTGAAGTGTCATTGTGTCTGCTCGCTGTAATACGTGACGTGACAATACTGCCAGTTCTTTGATTAATAAAATGCTGAGAAAAAATTTTTGCTTTATAGTCCGACATTATAATATAGGCAAGAGTTTTTTCTGTTTGATTATACAGGATTATACGTAAAAATTTTTACGTAATGCATGAATCTACATATTCAACGACGCATGCAGTTGTCAATATATATATACATATATGTATGTATATGTATATGAATGTAAAGTTTAGATTAATAAACGTGGGGATCTATATACATAATAAACTCGTATATACATATAATACAAGTTTATTAATGAAAACTTTAAATTTATTAACTAAATTATTAAGATATTTTATATTATAGAGAATATTATTTTAAAAAAGTTAAAACAAATACTAATTTTATTTCGATTTATTTCGAAGAAGAAGCGACAGTAAAGCTGTTTACGAATTTGTAATGACATTAATATCAGTATTTGCAATTGTAGATTTGACTGTAAATGATAAAAAAATCTAGTAATCTGTAGATCCAGCAACATGCAAGCTGCTTTCATTGTTTTCGCAATAGTTATTAATATATTGCTCCTTCAAATACGCGTCAGGAATCAACGCGCATCATCGTTTATCGATCGCACGCCCGGCGTGTGTTTTTTCGGATCCTATTTGTTTCTTTTCTAAGCCAATATTTATCATAAATCATTAGCATTGAGACACTTGGTTAACAAATACTCGCTCCAGACGCATGCGCTTTATGCATCGATTATTTTGCTTGGTGCCAGATATTGCAAACGTCTGGCCATGGCAGATTGCCACGCAACCAAGGAAAACAAGTAGTACCAAGTACTACGGTTCTTGTAACCTTAGATGCACGTGTTCGTGACAGTGTACGGGAGACGAGATGCTACCTGGACGTCGTGGCACTTAAAGAAGCTGCGATGAAGAACATAAAATATTGGATCAATCGCTGATTTTTACCATAACGCTTCAATTATACATATATATTAATTAAACAAATTAAAAAAAATGGAAAATTAAACGCTCGTATTGTCGCATTCTTGATAATTACATATATACAAGGTAGTTATGTAGGTATATTTATACGCAAGAGCTAAAATAATGCATTAGCGCACATTATGTAGAATAGCTGCACATGTCTCTCTTTGACGATTAAATGCAATTTTTTCATTCGTTCATTATTTGCCAATGCATGTAAATACATTGTCTCTAACACATTGCTTAATGATATATTTAATTTTGTTAGTTTTAATGTGATGAAGCGTTGATAATCGAATTCCGAGGAAGTTCGGATACTGTTGAAACTGTATTTTCAGCGTCAATTATTGTAGAGCAATTGTTGCTGCTTTACGATGCTGCTTTGGTCATGGACGTAATTAACTAATACAATATTTTGCCGCGCTATTAATTATGTATTTTTGCATATACATATACATTAAGCGTATTACACATTTTATATAATATTATTTATTTCTTTATATTAAAATATTAGATGTGTATGCGTATGTGTGTGTTGTCCGATATTTTATAATACTTAAAATGAATGTAACAAGTAAAAAAATGTTAGATTTTTTGGAAATCTTTATCGATGGTGGGAAGATATATTATTACGACCCATTCATGGCATCTGCAAAGCCAACTACATGCAAAGAAGCTATACGGCGATGGGAGGAAGAGAATCAACAAAATGCAGCTACGGCGACGGAAGTAATCTTAAGCTTTCAGTGGCCGCCAATAGAGAAGATGGACAATGCGCTAGCAGCTTTGGTGAATTGTGAAAAGCTTTCCCTATCGACAAATATGATTGAAAAGGTTGCAGGTAAAAATTTAATGCATTACAAAATTACAAAAAAAATTTCAAGTGTCAGGATGACTCATGGAATAAGTGTCGCATGAATTTTTACGACACGATACGATACGATTTTCTTGTTGAAATAATTATTGCTGTTGCTTCTAATAAATAATTATGTAATATTAATTGATGCATCTCTAAAATGCGATATATTTTTGACGGATTTCAGAAGTATGAGCATACATGTTTTTACAAAAACAAAAAATTTTCAAAATTATTTCTTTTTATATTCCTCCGCTGAGTTATCATGGATTAATTAATCAGCGATTCATGAATTAATCGATTTATGTAAATCACGATTTTAGACGCCGCATCAGAATTGATGCATATTCGTACTCGTGACGTTTATCGTATGCGTAATGCATATTCAAGCGTGTGACTGTCTCGCGACACATCACGATGTAAATGTAATTAGAAATTTCACGTTGTTACGAATGGACCGTGCAAGAACGCGCTTTAATGTCTTCATTTGTTGTTATCAGTTTGCTTGTAATAACAGACAATACTGTCCATTATAATTTCATGCGACAATTATTCGATCGTTTAAGTCACGACATGCTTTATCGAAATATGTTAAATTGATATACTATATTTTTGTTATTTAAATTACATATTCTTTCAAATTCTTTATTAATAATTGTTACGATATAACACGCGCGACATTTAATATTGATATATAATAAATTGTAAATCTAGCAATATTATGATGCGATAGAAATATCATATCATGCAAATATAAATTAACTTTGTTAAATATGTTTTGCTTTTTTCGTAGGCGTTGGGTCTCTGAAGAATTTAAAGATCCTGTCATTAGGTCGTAATTTCATCAAAGGCTTCGCCGGTCTTGAACCATTAGGCGACACTCTCGAGGAGCTTTGGATTTCTTACAATTGTATTGAGAAGATGAAGGGCATCCAGGCGATGAGAAATCTTCGGGTACTTTATATGTCTAATAACTTGGTGCGAGAGTGGAACGAATTCGTGAGGCTACAAGAGCTTGCAAATCTTCGAGATTTAGTTTACGTCGGCAATCCGTTGTATGAAAGTCTCGAGGTATTTATTACATCAATGTATTCTTTAATAAATATTGTACAAAACGTAAAATATTCTTTTTGTACATAACGTTGAAAAAAAAAACTTACTTTTCAAAATATTTTAAAATATTATACCCTAGAGAAATATTTATATACAAAATAGTAAAATGGATTCAATTAGATGTATATATGTTGTAATAAGTTTAAATAAATTTAAATATTATTAAAGATATTATTAAGAAATTTTCTAAATGTGCATAATTTTAAATGTTTTATCATTTTTATATACTTATATTTTGTAGGTAGAGCAATGGAGAGTCGAGGTTGCACGACGTTTGCCAAATTTGGAGAAACTCGATGGTGACCCTATAATACGAACAGAAGAAAATCCAATTCAATTAAACAAAACTGATTCATCAAACGATTTGCTTAATCAAGAAGCTAGCTAATAATTTTAAATATTTTATAACAAAATATATAAAAAAATTTGATTGTCTATTAAATCTAAATTATTTCTACAAATTAAAGATGAGATTTTTTAAATCTAGATATTTTCAAACCAGATTGATAGAGGCAATTCGAATGTTTATATCTCTCGATCCTCGAGACTCGAAAACTTTGAAATATTTGCATCCAGCTTATTTTAAATCTGTAAATAAAATAAATAATTATTATTTTTGCATTAAATAAAAAAGTAATCTTTTGTTTGTATAAAGAATTCAGCTATGTGAGTTGAGTAACGAATACAGAATTAACAATGTTAACATTATATAACAAAATATCATTAACAGTAAATTAAACATTTTTGGCTGTAATGTCTAAGTATTACATAACACTGACATTTTCTAATTAACAATATGGTCATAAACTTGTGGTCAATCAGAAAAGATTATTAATCACTTAAACATTTATGTTAATTTATTTGTCTCACAATACAAGATAGATTGTACATACCTTTCAGGTAGTTGAAAAAAGTTGGAAAAGCAAATAGTAGCTAGAGTTTGATTGGATTCGATGCACGAAATATATTGAGAATCAAACAGACGAATCTTACTCTTCGTAATCGTTTTCTTTTCTCTGTTATTGTTCTCTTTTATTATACAAGGCGTGCAAAATATTAAGGTGTACCACGCGGAGCGCTCGTTTGTATAATTATCGTATTTTCCTTTTTTTGTATAATTACGTAACGAAGTGATACGTGCATTAGAAAAATTGACATATGTGCGTTTGAATTCTTTCTCTTTCATTTCTGTCTGTCCTTACTTCTCGCTTTCTTGCACGTTTAATTGGTCTACATTCAAATTTTGATATACCAATAATGGTATACCAATAATGTAACATAAATCCGCGACTTACTTTATATTGACATACATTATATGCTTATGTATTCTAAATTATTCATGCAAATTATTAGATACG